>NC_046658.1:72557746-72594329 GCF_010883055.1 Belonocnema kinseyi
AACATTTAATTAAATAATAAAATAATAATTATTATTAATAACGGGCATATTACAGAAATAAAGTTTTGTTCCATGTATTTGGTCCATTGTTTTCCCCCTTAGCGTTCACTGAAGTGAAGTTAGCTGATAGTTGACGTAGAAATACCTAATTGGGTTTCCACTAGCATTTTTCTTTTTTTGCTCGGGTTTCTATATCTAATATTGTACTCGCCAAGTTAATTAAAAGTATACAGTTTCAAAAACACGTTTTGTAATTGAAAATTTACATAGGGTAAACAGTGGTATTACCGACACCTTAAGAACAAGTTGTTAGAAAAATAGGAGAATATTAATTTATATGCTTAATGTTTGGTAACGAAGATAAATTGATCTGAAAGGGTAGATTTTTGTTTGTTTTCAGATAGTACACAGTAATATAATTATTCTTTGCCAAACTATTGTTATATTTATTCAAAAATAATGTATGCAACTTCAGTGAACGACACCATATTTCCAGCGAACGACATCCAACATTTAGTGAACGATACCGGTATTGATTTTGAATTAAAACGAATTTAGAAAGTTATTTGTAAGAAATATTATGTAATTTAGATGCTTTAGAAAATAAAGAATATCATTTTGTTTAAATATAGGTGTTTTTAAAAGAAAAGACGAACTTTTTTTGAGAGGCAATACCTTCGATATTGTGTGGATATGTTCATTTGATCAGTTCACGAATTTGTCAAGTTCGTCATGGGGTGTCTGTGATTGATTTTTGAGGTTCGCAAATTCAAAATCAATTTTAAAAACTGCCCGCGGCACGGGCACATTCTCATCGCACGCTGCGCGTGCGGGTCGTCAGTTTGTGCGCGCTTAGGTCTCGCGATTGTTGATTCTCGCGCTTAATTTTGTATTTACCTCGTGCTACGTGCTCGGTCTTTGCATTTCTCCCACATTTGTGCATAGACCTTTCAGAATTAAAGATCAACAAATCAACAACTCTTCCTTCTATACAAAAATGATGGGACCAGATTGGAATTGATTAAAGGTTGAATCGTTCTTAATCGGTGTTAATCGGGACAGAAATTGTATATCGTCCTTAATCATTTTCAATCGGCATAAGCGTTTGAATCGTTCGCAATAGGTTAAGCACGCCTACGCATTTGAATGAAATTTGTACACGGAGAAAAATAGATATTGAAAAACAAATATTAAAAACTTTGATATTTAACCATAATATATAGATATTACGGCATAATATCTAATATCTTCTATTCAACATACAAAATATTAAAGGCCAATATCTGTTTATATTGAAAGTATAAAATGTGTGATATTAACATTTAATATCTAAGATATTAAAAAAGATCAATTTTATCGGAGCAAGGTCGCTGACGTGTGGCGTGGCGACAAAAGATTGTAACCCCGCTTTTTCTGTATCTTGAGCTTTCATCGTGTGTATTGTCGTTTTTCGGATATCTATTGCACTATAAGTTTTGGTGGAAAATGGATGAAATGTTTTTGGATATGTTATAATTGCATAATTATGCAAAAAGGCGAATTCTTGAGGATCCGGATTTTAAAAACAGAGGACTACGATATTAACATTCTTTTGCATTTTATAGAAAATGGCATGCTTTATAGGTAATTGTTGCACACTTAAAAAATATTTCTGGAATATCTTAGAGTCTGCCCTTTAATATCTTGGATATTGTCAGTTAAAATATTCTTTTTAATACCTACGGATGCTTTTCTTCAGCATCTAGATTTCTGTCCCATAGTTAAATCGCTAAGATATTACCTATTAATATCTAGATAGTCTGTGCTAACATATATTTTTCTCCGTGTACTTTGAAATTTTCGTAATTAAGGGTAACTACGAAAAGATTATAATATTTGTAGATGAATAATAATTATGCACGATACTTAGGATATACGATTTCGAAATTAAAAGAATATTGGCGAAATTTGCATCGGGTTTGCAATGTATCATGCTATTTCGCATTGAATCAATTCATTAGGTAAATTATAATAATATTAACAAAGATATAAACATTTTTTTGTGAAGGGATTAATAAAATATAGAACATTAGTATTTTAAAAGTAACAAACCTGATTTAATCAACAGTATACTTTAACCAGATTGATTATTAATTACACTATAATTTACATTATGTATTACACGATATAAATTTTGTATGCTTTCTACATTATAATTGTTTTGCACTATTTAAATAAATAGTTGATTATAATATAACTCAGAAAAATCAGTATAAAAATTATTGGCAAATCTGTCAGTGATAGTTCCTTGATAACGAGGGAATTATTTGAAATCTTTGAAAAGTTTTCTTTTATCGAGATGTAATTTAAAAACAAAAAGTAAATAACCGTTTTCAAATAATTCCCGCGTGATCAAAATGCTGCCACCAAAATGGCCGTGGCCGACCTGAAAATCACCTCGCGTCCCGATTGAGAACGATAGCCGACCTCAATCGTTCTGAATCGGACAGACCCGATTAAGAAACACCATTGCGAACGATTGGATATTACTTTCAATCGCGCGCAATTGGTTCCAATAATTCTTTTCTAGCTGTAATTTTGCGATTGTGAACTCGCTTTTATAAAGGCTCTTTCGGCTTTAGCGAAAACATTCTCATCGGGTATCTCGTGCTTCGCACTCAATTTTTCCCAAAATGTCAATAAATTTTATAGATTATGCTCAACACTTTTATATCAAATATAATACATTCTTTATGTATCTCTGCCTGGGATTCCTCATTTACATATTACAAAATGATGTACAAATTTTATTTTTCGGATACACTGAAACATGTATCATTTGAAGAAATTTAAATCATTACAATTCAGAGTATGCACGGAAATCGAAACATATACTTATTCTTATTGCCTTCTATTTTTATAATCTTTTTTTAATCTTTTATTTCATGATCAAAAGAAAATCTACTCGTTCTGTCTGCAATTTATTGATAACAAATGTAGAGATCCTTTTTGGATTAACACTTATTCTCGTAGCTTCTATCGTTGTACACAAATATAATTTAGTTATTTTCAATTATGTTTTTCAAAATTAAAACAAAAACCACTTATCCTACAAAAAAGTAATTCCTGAAAAATTTGTTATTCTTTTTAGCTGCACAATTTTTGTCAATTTATCTCGTTTCGTATTGTCAACATGTCTCTCTGTAGGTGGTGACAAAAATGTTATATTATGAATATAAATTCAGTACTATTGTACTGAATAAATATTAGAATACAAATTACATGGACAATAGAATATTTATATATGTGCAAGTATCTATTTTATATATCTACAATTTTATTACAAGCATTTGGATAGCACAGTGTCGTTCACTAGAAAAGTGTCAGCAATGTCCCTTTTTAACCTATAGTGTCTCTCTAGATATGAATCAGTGAAAAATTCTTGGATTGAAATAGTTGTTAGACATTTCATTGATTGATCAGTGATTTCGGATTTATTCACTAATCTGTTCAGTAACGTCAGAGTATATCATGTGAAACATAATCTTTAAGTTTTTAAATTAAGCTTTGTTGTTACTCTTTTACTCAAGAAGCAAAAAGAATTCCTTAATTAAATAATTTTTTTAAATTTTAGGCTGTAAGTCTGCTGAATTGACTGCTTGAAGAATATACTCTAACTCATATTAAACGTACTTACTTAACGCGTGTGTACATGGCAGTCCAATCTTAAAAGTAAAGTAATATGTGATATTATTTGTCATTTAAAAGCATTGAAACTTTTCACCTTTTTTAATATTTGATTATATTTATAGGTTTTAAGTTTTTACTAAGATTATTTGATGGAATCTATTGAAATATAATTTTATTATGACTGCTAAATTGACATGGTGCAGTGCTGCCAACTCTCAAAAGTGTTTAGTTCACTGAAGTAATATGTAACTTTTCACTGATTGTCAGTGACCGGTTTTGAGTTATTTTAATCAATAAAATCTCACTGACAATCAGTGACATTTCACTGATTCAGATTTAGAGAGATATGGGAATAATTTATATATAATAATACTTTTTTTCTCTATCCACGATGAACGAAAAATTGTACCTTACTTCGTTCCAGATTAGAGAATAAGAGTCCACTCTAAAGAAAAGAACCTCGTAAAATACGATTATAAATCACGAAACAAAACGTAGTCGCTGACAAAGTACAGCACAAGTTGAGAAAAAAGACAATTTTAAGCTATCTGAGACAAATTTCATTCTAGGAAAAACGCGAGAACCCTGGGGTTCTTATACATTCTGACTGAAGATATTTCAAGAACCTCCGACTACGACTGCCACACAACTCGTAACTTAGAAACTCCCACCTAACTATGTTCTTGCTGTACTGTTGATATCATATCGCTTCTAGCAGTACCCACAAGTAAGTACATCTAACAATACATAAAACTTACGAAAGCTAAGAGCTACTTTTCAGTCTTGTCATGGACTGCTACAACAAATCAAAAGCTTTATTAATTGGACTCTGTTCATCAGTTTCTTTATATCTGGAGTATAGTTTGTAAATATATAAGTTAAAATGCTTTCAAATTATATTTTCATAATACTTTCACTAATTGTATGACATACCTAAGTTTTCTGGCAGCTACATACATTCGCTTAGTGAATGGTTTCTGATTCTTCCCGCAAGAAGATTTTTTCTCATACTAGCCCTTCAATCTATACTTCTGGAATTTCCTTTTTTTCTTCTCGAATCTTGTTCTTCATTTAACAAATGTTATTGCTGATTCCGCACGACTTCATACAAGATACATATGAAATCGTTATATAGAGAATCCTTTTACAAACAGAATGAACCAATATTTATATAAAGATTGAAAGACGTATTTTAAGACATTCACAAGTGTCAACTAGCTAACTACCGAATGTACACGCTGAAAAAAGAAATGTAATATTTACTTATCAAGAAATGTTAAAGGGTTTCTTGTAACCGTAACAGTATCAAATGCCCATAATAAGGAGGTGAAAATGTCAAAATCACTTCGCATTTCGTAAATGTCACAATGAAATTAAGGTTAATTTAATGGTTATCCTCTAGTAAAATAAACATCTATTCTCTAGCATTACATACTATAAGAAATGTAAAATGTACTCAATTGATATTAAAATAGTGGTGCAGTGGACACTACCGAAGGATCGGTACATGCTACCGATCTGATTGGTTTTCTTAGCTCGCCCCTAAAGTCGTAACAACGCAACCAATCCTCGCGGACCACCGGGTGAATTCATGGCGCAATAGGCAATGGATGGATTGCATCACGTAAAAACATGTCTGGTTGACATTTTTGTGACAGTCGTCACATTACACAATAATCCCACTTAGCAAGGAAGGGGTTTCATAAAAAAATAACAAAATTTTGGACGGCACAACTTCTTCACAGATCATGTACACTTGAGAGTTTATTGCAGCATTACGTTTTTGTTTTCCGTAACTGTTTCAGCTGACTTCTATGGATATAAGGTAAATTCGAGAGCTTTTTTGTGTGCCGTGATAGCATGGGCGCGTATTCAGAAGTAATTTCCAAGGTCGCCACCTCAGTGACAAATGCATTTCGAAATTATTTTACAGAACGCAACTTGTCTAATAGTCTACTCTTTAATTTTTTCATGTAGTCTGGTTACTTCAGGCGTAAATATCTCAGATAAGAAAAATGGTTGGAAAAAACTGTACAGTGCATGTTAATGTGTCTTTAATTTTGCGTGGATTGCATGCTTAGCGGTTATTGTGCAAAAATCAGATGAGGAACTGGCAACTTTTATTTGCCCGAAAACACCGAAATAATGTACTTCGAGTATATATATAGGTCTACTTTGAGAAGCTCCTGTATGGTAAAATTTGCCTAGAAAATTTCGAATTTTTTTTATTTATTCTTTAAAGCCTTAAGAACTTATATCTTTTTCAGAAATATCATATTTTTATAAACCTATGAAGTAGTTTACAAGAAAAAAAATTATCTTCAATACTACTGCACCTACAAAAACGAGCCAGAGCTGTTAATGTTTCGAAAAGGAAAAGTATTAACACCATATAAATAGAGTGTATAAAAACAATGAACTTAGGATGACTAAGGATCCAGAAGCCCGCCCGGTTCTTTAAATTCGCCGCTATCTCTACTGCGTCATTATTAATCGAACGTTTTTATATGATTGTATTAACAGAAAATTAATATATTTTTTACATTTTGTTTGTTTTCCTTTCTTTACCATTTTTCCTCTCTGAGAAATACACGCTTAAAGTGACCGGACTACATGAAAAAAATGAAAGAGTAGTGGTTAAGACAATTGACTTGCGTGCTTAGGTTTATGCGTTCGAATTCCTCCGATTGCGTGCGAAATTTATAATTGTATTATAAGCGTTGTAACTTACAAATACCGATTAATTGTAAGTATATCCGAAAATATATATAAGAATTAACCGTGCGCTTAGTTATTAATTATTTTTAGCAATACTTCTCACAATTTAACGCGTTGTCTAAACTATAAGTCTTAACCATTTACATAAGTTAGATCTCTTTATATTATTCGTTAAAGTGACACAATAATTCATAATTGCAGCATCGAGGAACTGTGCAAAATAGGAACTGGATCGGTAAAATCTACTGATCCGCAGGTCAGCACCCACTTGAGAATCAGTACTGGTAACCATCAATGATAGTCATATTTATTTGCCTATAATTGTAACGTTTACTAAACTGTCGTGCTGTCCGTATACGTAATTGGAAGATCAGTAGATTTTACTTGGTTATCAGTAAAATATAAGCTTCTTTTTTTCTGCGTGTACAATGTGTTCAGAAAAAGCTATTCTGACAGTGCCTCATAATAGGAAAAGAATTATGTAGTAAAATTCCACATTTTATGAGTCTTAAAAATTGGAATACAAATAATAAGCTGCCGAAACTAGCGCACAAGAAAGTAATGGTTTCCATAGAAGAAAAAAATCTTCTTTAAAGAACATAAGAAATGAGCTGCAGAAAAAATGATCCTGCTATTTTTTTTTTGTGCAAAACACTGTGCGCTGGAGATATACATTTTTTATCAAGGATAATAAATTGGTGCTGAGCAAACACTCTGTGTCAACTATTTCCATCTATATCAGGCGAGCGCGATGTTACATTCAGACAATACCCTTTGCGTGCCTTTATGAGACTTTAATTGTTACCAAAAAGCAGATTTAGGCATTATTCGATTCAAAATATTATCGTAATGATTTGGGAATAAAATTTGTATTCTTATACGCTTACCGGTTATCCAATTCAACTGCCATTTACTTATTGATTTATTATTCGTGAACATCTTTATTTGCTTTATTATTCGTAACGCCTTAAAATGTCGTATTGATATATTTTTTCAACCGTTATTCACACTATCAACGAATAACCAATACAGGTAACAAAAAACTTATTCGTTAATCAATTTTTATGCTGTCTCGTTTATAATTGAAAATTTGGGAATATTAAAAGAAAAATGGCGATATTTACTATAAGCTATGCCTCTGCTCCACTTCCGAAAAAGTAGACCGACTTTTGAATTTTGCAGAACACCAAATATATAAAAATGATTTCTCATCACTGTGGTATGCTTATGGCTCCACACACAAGTATGATCTTGGTTGCCCTAGTTTCAGGCTTTTGGCCGAACTGACACTTTTTTCCGCTGGCGACATCCGCTTTGGAACAATCGCCAAAATGGATATTCACGCGCCTTTTCCAAAGAATCTAGCGACAGTAATTGCTAGACTTCCTCTTCGTCTAAAAAAATCAGGAATTCGAATGCAACAAAGTATCCAACTTTGAATAAGGCTATTATTTCTCCTCTTTGTTTAGTCGAAACTCCGCGTTCCATGCCGTTTCTCAAATACTGCTAACTTCTCCTAATACCACCAGAAGTTTCCACATTGAAAAAAATATGTGAAAGAATAACTATACTCTAAACTTTAGAAGTAACACAAAACAACAGATGACCTTGATTTTTATTAGATTTATCATAACAAAAGTAATCACGAACTCTTAACTTTTTTTCGTAATAGTGAACTCGGCATAGCCTGGATGTTGCAAATTAAAAATAATAAAAAGGAAGCAAGTCGGATGTAATAACCCATCATGGAATAGATCGTTGTTGCTGAAACAGCTAAAAATTGTGCTGGGAGGAGAAAAGAACGGCCATCAAATACCATTTGCTGTATCACAGCCATTTTTCAACGCGATATCTTGTGCCATTACAGTGTTACACAACCCATCTATTGCGAATTACTTTCTCGTAATTTCCTACCTTGTTCGACCGTAGAGAGACCTTTCCACCGCAGCGTGCGCAACACCGGATGCTGCAGTAATTGCAGATGTGGCCGACACCATCGGCAAACTTGGTTTTTAAGCATATATGACATGTTGCATCCAATTCTATCCCGGCCTTCTTGTGTTTTTCGGAACGCGCTCGAATTGTTTCTTCCAGAACCTGCACCTCGTCCTGCTTCCGCCTGTAATATTTTTAAATAATCCTTTAGAACCAATTTATATTAATTCGCATATGGAAAATAAATATAATTAAAAGCTATCTATCGATATAACAGCGGAGGTCTTCACTCACGGATAGAAACATATCTAAAATAATAATTATATTCTCATGTATGTATATTGACACAGATCGACAAATATACAAATTTTATTGAAGATTCTATCACTTTTTAATCGGATTTTTTTATTTTTCCAAACTTTCGCTAGTATTATCTTATGCATGCATTAACTTTTATTCAAGTTCCGATCGAAAAAAAAATGATAAGACACGAAACTTACATTTATTGCATGTTCATTATAATATATTTTATAATGAGCAATAATACCAACCACATATTTTAGATAATTAGTTTGTAGAAGAAAGAAGATTATTAAAAAGAGAAACTCTGTGTTTAGAATACAGTACTTAAATGTAATTTTTAATTAAGCTAATAGTTTTTTCCATCTATTTCTAGTTTAAAATAAGTTTTATGAACCTATTGTACTATGACTTTTTATTTCAAAACCATGTAGAAGCAAAGGCCCATACATGGGTGACCATCGCTGCTAAAGTATCATTTAGGTCCTTTAGCAAGAATACATATACCGCCAGACGACATCACTGAGCATGGGCCTGTGATTTGCCATAATTTTCAAGTCAAATATCACCTAAAATATATATGGGTGTGTATGTGTGTGTTAACATTATTTTCCACGTTCTAAATATGAAATTACTATTTACTCGAGAACTTGAAAAACGGAACACAGCAAACTCATAACTCTCATATGCGACGCAATTAGGAAGTTTATTATAATTCTATTAAAATCTAAAGAAATTATAGCGTCGTTAATTTTAATACAAACTAGTAATTTATATTTTACGTTCAAATTGATTTGAAAACTTAACATATGTCCTAGGATTTGAATACTTGTCGTATAACACTTAATGAAAAAATGTTCTCAATGCACGTAGGGTAATTGCATGGAAGATAGAACATGAATTCTACGTCCGAGTACTACTTTTAAAAATCCAAAGAGAAGAAAGTATTGCATTTTGCAAATTCTCAAAATAGGTATTAAGACAAGATTATTTAATTTTACATAATATTGTGGTTTACTAACGCTTTTACGAAGTTTTTTCATAAATTATCATTAATCGATCATTTAGGAATACCCTTTTATCTTTTTACTAATTTTAAATTGTTTTAACAATCTTAATTTGTTTAAATTTTTTATATAAGTCAACAATATATAACAATATAAGTCAAAAACAAATTATTACTTTAAAATATTGAAATCTGTTTAAAATTTGGTGAGATAAAATGTTTATCCTGCTTTCTCTGGTTAACTATATAGTTAAAAGTATATAAGTTAAATAATTAATTGAGCAAATTTTCTTAGTTTGATCATTGATTAAAGAATTTATAACGTTTAGAACGTACAAAACGTTTAGAACTCACCTGGAAAACAAGTATTTAAACAAATTAAAATTGTTTAAGCAATTGAAAATTAGTTAAGAGATGACTAAGTATTTTTAAATGATCGATAATTGCTTATTTATGAAAAAAACGTTCAAAATGGTTAATAAAC
Source organism: Belonocnema kinseyi (assembly GCF_010883055.1). Classification (NCBI taxonomy): domain Eukaryota; kingdom Metazoa; phylum Arthropoda; class Insecta; order Hymenoptera; family Cynipidae; genus Belonocnema; species Belonocnema kinseyi. The sequence goes on from NC_046658.1 coordinate 72,567,859, forward strand.
AATAATATTACGTCAAATTCAAAATGGTCTCTTACGGGTTTTCTTAGGGGACAAATAGGAGTGTCTTAAAGTCATGTACGAAATTATTTATAACATATTATCATGTTTACATGTTATATTTACAAAAAGCTGACTTTGCCCATGTTAAATCAATGAAAAACTTCATGGTCTTGGCGGACAGTCGGATACACTTAGTTTGTATTGTTTCCAAAGACAACCTACATATTTAGAAATAATAGAGGACATTTTCGAATCGGCGCTAGACCAGACAACTAGGAAATTAATAGGAATTGCTTGATACCGAGGAAAGCAGAAAAAGTGCATTTATTTTTTGACCGTGTATTTTACATATTTTGAAAGAAATATCGATCAGATCACTTTAAATATCACAAATTTCATATCACATAATATAATAATATATAAAATAAGTTAGATTTAAAATTGTTTAAAAGTTAGATTTAATTGTTAACTTTTTCAATTATAAAAGCATTCAATTTACAATACGTACTTTTCAAAGCGTTTACTTTAAAAATTCTTAATTTCGAGATTTAAAGAATTAAATATAAAAAGCGTTTGAAATAAGAAATGTTGGGGAAAAACGTTTAAAGTTTATAAACTGTAAATATATAAAATTATTTGATAAATGTTAAAATAGAACTTTAGTTCGTGTATTCAAAATTGAACGATAATTTTGTTCACAAGAAGATTTCGAATCCAATTCAAACTTTATAAAATATTTTCAATTTTCAAATAATTACAAATAAACATATTCATAAAAAAAAACGTTTTTATCAAATTTAAAATCCTATTCAAATATTTGACACTTCATTTAAAATGAGCAATTATAAATAAAATATTTAAAAATAAATTGAGCTATCATGCATAAGGAGCAGTTGAACAATTATTAATTTAAAACAAAACTAAAAAAAAATATTTCCACTTTTATAAATCATCTAATTCTAAAAGTGTCCAGTTCAAACAAAATTTCACAAAATTTAATTTTTACGTTTCCGCATTAAAATTGCTTAAAATAATATAATTTCAAACAATTTCTAATTTATTGATCCATTCTTTAACTTAGAGCATTGGAAATTATAGCGTGCGTTTATATTTTTTAATTAGAAATCTTTAAACCGTTTAATTTTAAAAGTTTAAAATTCAAAAGAGTACCACTTTAAGTGGTTCAATTGGCAGTTTAGTTTTTATTACTGGGAATGAACAAATTTGTAGCTCTAAGAGTTCGAATTTTTATTTCGGCGACTGATATATTTTTTCGAATCAATAAACGGGAATTTGTTCATCGACTAAAATGGTCAACTTGTTCTTACCACGACTTAAAAAAGATATATTTGGATTGCATTACTTTTCACTAAGTTGGGGATATTAAAATGAGAAATTCAGGATTAATTTTCCCCAAATAACAGTTCGGAGGATAGGCTTTTTTCATCAACCGGCTGAATTTCTTGTTGTTGTCGAACTTTAACACTGTTAGGGTTTACCGGTTTCTTAATTTATGGACAGATTTCATTTCTAGATGAAAAAAATTGACGTCAATTTTAAAGACATATGTTAGGTATATTATATATTTTTTTAATCATATTGACATTTAGTGCGTTAAAACCTATAAGTGATATTAGATTTATTTTATCGTTTAAAGTAAAAAAATTTTATCAATGAGGTTATCATACACGACGTTTTAACAGGCGTGTTAATAACACCAGACAAAGGCGGTATGAAATTTTACCGTTATTAATTACTTTGTTATTATTTGTATATTTTTATTACTCTATGTAGAAATTGAGAATTAATTTCTTGAATTATAAATTCACGGAAATATTAGCTACTTCAAGCTGCCCTCTTGCAAGTACACACTAAATCCCAAAACGTCAAATTTTTATCCAATTGTTTATCAATCCTTTGTACTGGAAAATATTGACGTCTAAGTAGGCAGATCAAAATGATTTGTAATTCTCAATGTAGAAGTAATACAGTTGTCAACTGTCTTTCACTGCAACTAATTGATACACTTTCGGATAAACATTTGACGTTTTGGTATTTGTGTGTAAAATTAATTTTTCCACGTCAGATATCCGCCAAAGCCCAGACTCAGGAAAGTATAGATCTTACTCTGTTCTTCTGGCTTATTCCAAAAGTTAGGAGTTTTCTTTCTTAATGATGTTCTATTATTAAACTCAGTAAACTATATATTTCATAAGTAAAAAAAAACACTAAAATCGAACACTTTTTTAAAGATTAAATTGCGACCTCAAGGTAAAAGTTGAATTTAGTTACATGGCAACATTTATTACTGGAAAGTGCACTTTTTAATCCCTGGGGGTAAACCCATGGTAGTAGCGTACACATTCCATTCCAGTTCAATTGCCCTGGATAAATGGAGTTCTCTTGGTATCAAAGTTCGACCAACCCTATTTTCGCACATCACTTGCTATTTCATCCATCCTAATTGAGAGCCATTCTCTTTCCAGCTGCCACAAGTAGTCAGATTTCGTCGATATTCGGACGATTCTCCTAAATCAGTGGTCAAATATGGTATTAGAAGCTAGTAATTTGACAAGTAAAAAAACCCGTCTCTATTTTCTTTCATCTTCCGTTCAAATACAATGAATTATAAACCACTGTAGAAACCATACTTTCAAAAAAGTGCTTGCAATCAAGATGTACCATTAGAAGCAAAAAAAGAATGATACCCAAAAATTAACGGATGATAAAGACGAACTTCTTGGCACAGATTTCCGGGACAGAAGCCTGATTAAGTATTAAGAAGAAACTGAACGCCTACATTTGAAGATATTTTCTGATTAAAGCCTTGAATAGAAGACTCTTTTTCAAATTGATACATATAAGGAACAAGCAAGAAACTCATAAATGATGAAAATAAGTTTCATGAATTGCAAAATTAATTATTTTTGGGCGGTATTGTAAGTGGCACCTTTGTGTGCTTAGTTTATCCATATAATTATGAAACCCACATGCAAGAAACATTAATATATAAAATGCGACCTAAACTGGGATATCTCTAAAATCAATTCTCGAATATTCTAGCAATCTAATACGTTTATTAGCTCAATAATTCTAATAATCTATAATCATGATTAAATAATTTTCTTATAATTCAATCATGGTGGTAAGCAAACCCAATTTTTTCCAGTGAATTTATTATGCTTACAAAAGCAAATGCAATTCTTTCTTCTTTCACTAATTAAAATAAAATATTATTAAACAATTAAGCAAATTATGGGCCTAAAATCAATATTCTACAGATTTAATAACAAAATATTATCAAAATAACTATAAAAATTTTAATTTCGAACAATAGGAATATTCTACAATTTTCAGAAAAAAAGTGTAACCAAAAGTTAAAGTTACTTTTGTTGGTTCGTAAAGTACGTAAAAAACTACATTAGAAATTTCGTAAAATACTGCGTCAGATATCATGTAGGACACTGCGTCGGAAATGGCGTAGGAAACAACGTAGCATCCGAAGTCATAATCTACGTCGGAAATTGGGATAGTATACGACACCGTGACACCGTTTTCGACGTGGATTACGTACATAAAAATCAAATCCATAAACATGCATAATCATTTAGTTTTCTGCATAATTGGCTAATCAATTTCTTGCGATAGAATTCAAGTTCAAATACAAGATTTTGACGAAGTTCACTTTATCAAATGTTCAAATTATTCAAAATCGAAAATGATACGCATTTTAAAGAACTTGCGACAAATAGGACTTTGAATTCGTAGACGAAACGACACACCTCAGGCATCACACACGAGATTAAACAGATCCAGCCCTTAATTTGTACTTCTGTATTTTTTTTATAAATAACCGTGAACTTAAGATTTTAAAACTACACAATGAACTTATTAATTGGTGGTGGTCACCGCCATTTGACATGCCAATTAAGGAGTTAAACATTCTCGAGCTCAATGTTCTGTTTGTCACAAGTTCCTTCCACATAGGTCCAATTTTCTATTTCGAAACATTTGCACTTTTGAAAAACAGAACTTTGAGAAAACCTTATATTTTAACTTGTGTTTATTACAATAAAGCAATGAGCCAATTATATAGAAAACTATTTTGATGAACTCTATTTGATGAAACTATCCCGAATTGAAATTTAGACCCTGCTTTGAAGTTGCAGATCCTTATTAGAATCTGTTTAAACACTATTTAAACTTATGGCCCCTGCTTTAAACTTTTAACTCCTAGAGAATGAAATATTAGAGCCTACTTTTAAGCTGTGACACCTCTCTGAAGCTACTTTGAATCTTTAGAGCCTATATTTTTATAACTCAAGACCCTGCTTAAACGCTGTTTAACCTCCCCTTCAATACTGACCCTACATTGAATCTTTTGAGCCTACAATGCTCGAACTTCATGAAAATAAAGTAAAAATTATTTTTATTCAGGTTAATTAAACTCATTGGTCATCTTAATGACTGAATTCACACTCCATTAACAAAAATATTTAATTCGAGATTTAACCTAATTGTGATTTCTTTGCAATGCTTAATCACAAACAAATATTTTCTCTTAACTGAACATGCTGAAAATTTGTATGAGAATGATATTCATCATGGAAAATTACTGAATATTGTCAATTAATAAGTCATTATAAACATTTTTATTAATAATTAATTAAAGTGTGTGTATTCAATAGTCATGTAGATGATTGAGAATCACAACAAATAATAAAAATAAAATAATTATTTTCTATCGTTAATAACAAATATTATGAATGAAATAAAAAATTTGAAAAATATATTAAAATACATATTTACTAATTATAATTAAATTTACTGATTGTTATCAGAGTTTAATTAGAGTATAGCGGTTAATTTATTTTCAACATGATTTCATGGAGAAAATAATTTTTTTCCGAAGAACACAGTACCACTTTTCCATTAGTTTAGTCATTTTTGTTGCTAAACAATAATTATTGAGAGTTTTTTAAACATTTTTTTAGAGAAATATTACTATTTACATGTCTATCACCTGATTTAGGAGGAAAAATCATTTCTTTTCGTGAGAAAATGTTTACTTTTTAAATTTTTTTATCGTATTTATTGAAGGATAAGAACGGCCAAATGTATGAAAAATATTTGACTACTTTTTTAAAATCTTTCCTTAATAAAGAGATAAAAATACTTTTATTGAAATCAACCAGTTTGACATTGTACTCATTTAATTAATAAATAACACAGAATCAAATTTAAATATGCAGCCTCAAGTTCTTTTAAAGCGTATAACGTAGAATACCTCTAAAAAACAGACCCAATTTATATTAAACTCTCCAAAAATCGTAAATTAGAAAAACGTAAATTAAAAGCAATTATTTGATTCATTGTTTCGGATTTAAAAAGATTATGAACCTAGAATTATTGGACAAGTGATAATGATTTTTATCGAAGACATCCTAACGCGTTCCGTTATCTGAATCGGTTAGGGCGTTAGGTGTTTAGTAAATACTCAGTACGTGCGTGCGATCTCGGGTGATTCGTTACTTAGTACTTGCGGATTTTTCAGTGCACTATGCTTCAGCGTCATAGTAAAAAATTCTATTAATATGTCTAAAAAATAATTGCGAATATCCTTGATATTTATATCACAGGTATTATTTTATTTTTTTCTGATAAATAACGAATCTTATTTTTATTCATCAATATTGGTATGAGATTATAGAGAACCTGCTTTCATACCACAAGTTTTACAGTAGTAGTTTAAACTTTAGAAGAGGGTCTAATTTGTCTTAAATACAGACCCTACTTCGACGCTAAACGTGAAAAAACGGCTGATTTCGGACACTTTTAGCGTCAAACTAGGGTCAAAATTACATTAAAATCACTCCTTATTCAGAACCTACTTTACAGATTGCAGCGGCTACTAAGGTAGGAGTTACGGCTTCAAAGTAGGGCCTAAATTTCGACTCGGGTAGGTCGGAAGCGAAGTTGTAATCCACGCCAGACACTGCGTCGTATACTACGTCTTTTACTATCCCAATTTTACCCAGAGCCTTTGACCAACTACCGGGCACGTCCTCGGGTTGGTGATAGATGTTTGTGCCGAAGGTTTCTGCATAATACGATCTCGAAGGAAAATACAACAAGCCAAGGTGTGGATAATCGTGTCGAAGGATACATGTCACCAGGCAGTGTTGTTACATACGGAGTTTCTCGATATCAAGACACCTCCTAGAGTATTCAAACTTTACCCCTGCATACGGTGGCGGACCTTTTTTCCCTGGCTACTGGTGGTATTAACCTGGAGACAAATGAACAAGACAACAGAGTTTGTGAGTTACTCAGAGGAGAGATTAGCATCGTCGAGAAGCAGGAGAGACCAAGTAGTCATAGGAGGTTGTTCAAGAAGGACCCGGAGTTTTACGACAATTCATGGAAGTGGAGGAAGGATGCCTTAAATAAAATGGAGGCTTTCTGTAAAGTAAAGAGAAACTTTTTTCTCCCTATTAGAGAAGGATTACATGAATTATAGTTCCATGTGCAAATGTTGCAGTGGCCGCGTTTATGATGGATTCGCAGCTTTATAGCGTGAAACTGTTCTGGGAAAAGACAAAAGGGCAAAGAGTGATAGAGATCCGGGGGAAGGAAGGATATAGTTATTACAAGTAAAGAGGTCCATACGGAGGAACAAGCAGAGGAGTGTCTCGGTCCCACTGATAGGAAGAGGACGATACAGAGCTCACTCTGAACCCCCTGGAGGCCACAGCACGCAAACTATTAGCAAAAAAGTTGAAGTCCCACACAAATAGCTCGGTGACATCAACCCCAAAGATTAAGACTAGGAAAGGGCTACTAGAGAACCCGTGGGGAGAGTTGGGACATATGAACCTCAACCACTCGAATAGGTCCAACCGAAATGCGGAAATCGTCACAAAATTTGAACATGTTTGACAACGCACGCGCGTAGTCAAAGTTTTCTAAACAACCTAACCTCAAATCATAGTTCTGACATTTCGAATGGTCGTTATTTGAAAATTGCGCGCTGAAAAAGACTTTCGTATTCTGATTGACTTTAACGAATCATAAGGATTTCCACGTGTCTCAATTCTTCCTAGAGCATCTCTAGGGGCAGCCTGCACCCGATGCAGCAAGGAAGAAAGAGGAGACGAAGAATCGAGCTCGACCCACAGAGGTTCTAATTAAACCAGCTGTAGGTTCGAGCTACGATGAGATTATCAAGAGCTGAAGACCGTGGTGCAGCAAAACACCCTTGGCGTAAAAATCAAGGAAGTAAGACAAACCAGAAATGGGGAGAGCATGTTCGAGTTCATTTCCTGCAGCGAGGTCGAAGTCCTTAATCTCGACAATACGACGCACGAAGTGGATGTGAAGAACGCCGTGAGGAGGCACTTTAGCAAAGCCAAAGTTTCAATGGGTATTACTGTTTTTTAGACCGAGTCCCATACTAAGTGCGTCAATGCATTTCCACCTACTCGCAATAGAAATAAAAAAAAGCTGTCCCAATGGTCGAAGCAGTTTATGACGTCAGATCCTACATCGTTTCTGACATACTGTCCTGCGTAGTTTACGATGGCGGAATTTTCATTAGGACACTCATCACGAGAGGAAGAGTTACTATTTCGCAAAGTAAATCTTACTACACTGTGAAGGATTAGTTTTTCGATTTTGTATTGTATACCACACGCTGTAGACGATTTATAAATAGATTAGCTCGAAACGCACGCTTAAATGCTCTCAATAAAATTATACACGCTGTAGACTACAGCCGTAACTAAAACAACCTACCCTTATTATAAGGTCAGGCAGTTAGGTATATAATATCTAAAGCACGCCATAACTGATTAACGGCATTAAGGGCATGTAATACATTATCATGTTACGCATTACCGAACGTTCCATATTGTCAACGGCTGACGATATAAAAAATTTCACATGTTGGGTAAATTGTAATATGAGATTTCGATTTTAGTGCATACAAATAATAGAAAACCACTCTTATACAAATCTATCCAAGAACAAGTTAGAAGGACCGTGTAAATAACCAACATCTTCATTTTTTGACCCCTTCATCCCATTTAATTCAAAGACTTGACATGATACACAGAATCTGCGATCGAGATTCGGTATCAGCGCACAAAAAAATTATATGTTAGAAAGAGTTACCATCGAAAAAAATACATATTTTAACCATATTATAAAATTATATCGACGACTAACATTTACAATTATCCGCTTCTACCATACATTCTATCAAATTGGAAGTATCTTTGTTTGACAGAAATCATTTTCTCCGCCAATTAAAAAGATACTTTATTGATTTAAAAATACATTTATGACTTTTCTGTATTATAAGGATGGAACAAATTTCTTATCAATTTTTTCAAATGTGGATTACAAATTCTTCAAAGTGATATATAACGGTCTATGCAATTATGATGAGTTTGTTACGATTCTGAAGTTGAAATAATTGAAATTTTAATTAGCACCTTATTCGAACTCATAAAACGATTTGGTTGAAGCAAAAAATGTTGTTTCAGCCACAGAATATGCTTATTATATGGATAACGAACCATTTGATTCGCTCAACACTTTTGGTAGATATAATATTTATGTGATGAAGCCAAAAAATTTTCTTAAGCGTTCATCCAGAAATTTTGTTTCAGAGACACTTTTTATAAATGCACGTATAGGGCCAATCCAAGGAACCAAAAATCAGTCAAATATTTTACCTTTTCTTACAATTTTTTTAAACACTGAGAAACAATAGAAGGTTGCAACGCGGAAATTCTGTGAAAAGTACAAAATTTTTCTATTTAATTTTTAAATAAGAGCCCTGGAAATTATGAGAGAACAGAGAGGTTCGGCAAGTCTGACGCTTTTAGTTGATCGAGGTTTTTATGTTGGGCTTCAACTTTGTTAAGTGACTTCGTTCGTATAGAAAGCTGTTTGCATATAGTGAACAGCCCTAATATTCCAACAGGCCTTCTGTCTGCATAATATCTTGAATAAACACTTTCTTGTAATTAAATCAAAATTTATTTTTTCCAACTATATGTGTGATTTACATTCATATCTGTATCATAAGAATTTCAATCTATAGTATTGTGCTTTTATCAAAGATCCGAATTATTTTACTCAATGCCAAATGTATTGGTTTATTTCAAGGTATATTTACAGGAGCTATTGTATTAATAATACGGAATTCTATAGAACCAGCACTTTTAAATCAACATTACTTTTTTCTCAGTTTACTTGTAGTCAATATATACTAAATATATCATAAATATTTAGACCTACAAATAAATACTGATTGCTTTGTTTGAGAAGCAAACCGAATAATGACTTTTCCTTCCAAGCTGCGCTGAAAAAGTCAATCGGGTCTTTCCAATAATATCCTAATTGGATATATTGCTTCCACCTCAACCTCGATCTTATAATTGGATAGATTTAATCAAACTCCTAGCTATGGCACCTAATTGTAAGTGTTTGCCTCACACTAAATCCCAAGGTACCAAAATTTGTTCTAAAAGTGGACCAAAGCGTTACACAATGTGCAAACAGTTGAGAACTACCTAATTATCACATTAAACATTACAGTTACATGTGCATCTTCCTACTTAGAACAGCATGACTAATTTTATGTCTGAATATCAATATATGATACAAAAATGTCTTCGCAAACTTTTCTATACATCTTCAAACTATTCAAAATGTATATAAATTTATGTAGTAATTTTTTATGAGAAGTTGTAGGGTCCAGAAGCTATGATCATGGTTCCTTAAAGCAACTAATCCCGACGCAACTGGAACGTGTACGTAATCCACTGCTGCTCCTTCTATCTTAGAAGGTGAGCAAGAACGGGAAATTTACGCAAGATAATTCGTAAAACACTGTTCCTTGGAGTCCGATCTCTTCGCCGCGGATGACCTTACGTGGCAGACGGTGCAGTTGGAGGTGAAGGTTTCATCTCTGGATACTTTTTTAAAGATACCAACCTTTTTACGATTTTAGGAGGAACAGCGTTCTCGGGCCAGATGCATTCATCCCAGAAGAACAGCCTTTTGTATCTGACTTGCGATCGTCTGAGCTTGATGCTGGCAAGCCGGAATTTTGTTGAGTTGGCTAAAAAATTAAGCTTTCATACCTCCAAGGCAGCCGATTATGAGAACCACAAGATGGACTTTTTGGCCTTGGTACAGCCTTCTCAGCTCGAAAAGAAGAGCCTGATATTCCGCCCGTTTTTCTTCCTCCTTTGCCGTGATAGTACCATCGGCTGGTGCCGAAAATTGAATCACGTAAATTATCTTGGTCTTTAGATCTTGGATGACAATATCAGTCTTTGTAGCACTGATACGTTGAGTGGCGGAAAACGAGAAATTCCAGTAGATCTTACACTGATAATAAGAGCCTCGATGGCTCAGTAGGTTAGACGCACGGACCTTACGTTAGAGGTCCCGGGTTCCATCCCTGAGCCGGTACCTCTGGAGATTCTTCTATATGCCTTTGCCGAGGTTCTGGTTCTTCGGGTACCACCTTAAGCTGTAGGTACCCCCATTGTGCACTTGACTGCAACCCAGTCCGTGAATGGTGGGGTAGAAACCAGGCTTTGCCCAACATGTCCAATTAGGTATGCTGCTATTATCAGATTCGTATGCCAGGACAGCCACGTGCAAACTATTAAAAAATTGTTTTCCTTAATCCAAATCTAACCAAAAATGCCTTATACATATTGTGCAGTAACCATCTTAAGCCTGAGACTTTGAAAATTATTATTATATTCATCTACTAATCACTTGCCACGTTTCGCGACCGTGTAACGAAGTACCAGGTCATGAATACCTGTGGGTGGAAGGGGGGCCAACATAATAATATATGTACGTAACTATACCCATGTCGCATTTTCCATCTAAACTGAATTTTCATCCAAAAAATGGAGCACTTGAAATTTTGACAAAGGAGAAACCGAATTTTACCTTGTGGCGCACAAATCAGTTCATGAAATATAAAAAGAAGTAGGTTTGACTTAACAAAGTAGATTTTTCTTAGCAAAGAGGAAAAATCATTCAGGAAGAGATAAGAGAACAGGTACAAAGGGCTTTTCAGTGGAGGCTCTATTCGAAAGGATTTAGATCCAGCATCTTCTATCTTGGAAGCGCTTGGAAGCGCTTGGAATCGCACCGTGACCTACACATACCGATCCCGTGACCCGTCAATTTCTAATGGCTTCTCATCGATCTCATGAACGCGGCTTGCATCGCAACGGCATTAAAAATTTCACTTCGCAAATTGAGTGACCCTGGCAAACCGTCACGGCGCGTCACTTTCAAACGTAGGTCTGCTTGTAGATTTATCTGTCACTGGGTTACCCACACTCACGTGTTATCCCATGCATCCGTATCAACAGCAAAGCTTCTCATAAAGTCTTTTTTCCTCGCTCTCGTATTAGTGGATTGAGCACCTCTATCAATCCGTTCCACTCTAGTAAGAACATCTTCTGGCAGTCTAATGTCGGATCTGGCCCAGATATGGCGTCGTCTAGACCATCTAGTCTTGACAGTCTGGTCTAGACCAGATCTGACATTAGTCAGCTTTCAAGAACATACGAATTTCTAATTTTCATTCAGCCAAATGCTTGTCACCATTTTTAGAAAATTGTCACGGTTAAATATATAAATATGTTGTTTACTGCCAAATTCATAAATATTTTTAACATAATCGACGCACTTCTCACTCAAGAAAATTTTTGCGCTCTTTTTGCACTTTCTGGCTCGATCAAAAGCAGATTTATCTGCAATACTGTACTATTGATTCACATTAATATACTATCGACTTCATGGCATAACGTTTGAGCTAAAAGAAATAATTATAGTTTTATTGGAAATTCATTTCATATAAAATTTTGAATGTTAAATTTAAATGTATAAAACCCTTTGCATGAAATAAATCTGTAACCTACCCAGATTTCTAAAATTATTATTCTTAGTTGGCGTATTTTAAATAATACTTCCGGTAGGGTCAACCGGGCCAAATGTGGATCAGCTCGTCTGCTTATTGATAAAATTGGTTTTCAATTCTTCGTGATATGGTAGCGCGAAAAATGATCTATGAAAGAGCTTTAAAAGATTTTGTGAGAAAAAAATCACTAAGTAGCGTTTGCGAAATCAGCAACCGAAGAAATCTTCAAAAATTTAGTTGCATCTTTTAATTCTCTTATAACTGAAAATTAATATGAAAAATATTCCAGAAGGGTAAAAAAAAGTTCTAGGACGAAAGCGTACGTACTCTGCTAACTTTTGAATAGTCACTTTTTCTGTCCGAAAGTTTTTATGTTGTTTTATGTGTTTTCATAGGTTGATTAAAAAATCAGTGTTTGAAAAATACAGTATGCTACGGGAAATTCTTGTTACTCAAAAAAATGCATGAGAAATAAATTCAACAGTAAATTCTAAATATAGCTTTCTTATTTGCCTATTTGCATGATTGCAGATAGTTGTTACCATCAGAATATAATTAATAACATTGGAATAAACACGAGAGCAATTTATAAAGGGCTGAGAAAGGTGAGGGGTGTGACAAATTGACCGCCACTTAATTAAAAATGTAACTAATTTCAAAAACATCAAAATATGTCCGAACGTTTATCCCAGCCACGCAGCTATAGCTAAAAGTACAAAATGTCCGTATGTCCACAGGCTGTCCCTCGAATTTTTATTTACATGATTAACATGATTAACCCTTTAACCTCAATAAGGGTGTGCAAGATTTCGTTCAATTGGATTATACTTTTCACGGATTCCTTTTTTTTCAATAAAGAACTAGGTTTCCTATAGCAGATTGCATTTTTCAAACATTTCAAACTCCTTGACAACACAACATTTTTCAAATTATTTTTTAATATTCTATTATGTCTAAACAATTATTTCTATTTGAATGAATCCAACGAAAATTTTCTAATATACTTTTATTAATAAATAAAAATATTGATAAGCAAGTACAGCTTTAAGAGGTCGGAGGTTAATATGAAACAAGCTTCGATTATTGTACCCTACTGAAAATTCCTATATAGCGTCCTATATTGGGTCCTATATAGGAACCTACATAGGATCATATATAGGATTCTACATAGGATCCTATATGTTTCACCTATAGGTGTCACCCATAGGAAATGACATCGGATCCTATATAGATGTCTATATAGGACACTCCCTAATAAGCAGAGAGCGAACGAGCGTAGTCTGAAGTTGCGCACGGAGCGTAGCCTCGACTCCCACGTTGCGGTTTTAAAGACTTTAAAAATTAGAAAGGTTTGAAATAGATGGTTTTGGATTTAAAAAAAAAAAATTTTAGTCGACAAAAGGGAATATAAATTAATTAATAATTGTTTAATTCAACTGTACTTTAAGTATTAAAAAGTAAATAGTAATTGATTTTACAAGACAATTCGGAATCCGCTCATAATTTAAGAATTTTCAGATTTAAACTCAAAAAATTTAACTGTTTAAATTTAAAAGTCTTATTAGTTAGACAAATGTAAACACCCGATTGAAACTTTATAAACTATTTTTAATTTTAAAATAACTTTAAAATAATATATTCGTAATTAAAGACTTTAATTAACTTTCAAATATTGTTTCAGTTTAAAATATTCCATTTTTAAACCATTTAATTTGAAAATTTTTGATTAAGAAAAATAATAATGATTTAATATTTAAAAATATCTGACTGTCCATTTAAAATCCGTAATTAAAAATCAAAAACACAAAACTAAACAAAAAAATAAACTTTAAATGTTGAAATTTTAATTACACTATTTAAAAAAATTTAATTTGTTTTAACGATTGTAAAGGGCTTTAAATTAATAAAACACATTTCCTTAAGACTCGTACGAAAATTGAAATTATTTTTTATTTTTTTTTTAATTAATTCAAGAGAATGTATTAAAAGATTTAGAAATATTTAAGAAACTATGAAAAATGAATGTGGAAAATTTTTAACCATTTTTTTAATTTTGCCTAATTTTTTAAAAAGATTTAGGAAAAATGGGAATCATTTTAAAAGAAATTAAGAAGTTCTTTAAAAGTTTCAAAAATAATTTAAAATTTGAAAAACGTAAAACAACATTCAGATTTTTCAAGATTTTGAAATAAAATTTTTTAGTGTTTTAAGAGTTTTTAAAGTATTTGAAATAAAAATAATTTAACTTTCAATTTAAGAAGTGAACTTACTCGAATTTTTTCTAAGGACAGTAAGTGTTAACTGGTCATTTATACATAACAATTCAACAATTTGAATAACAAATTAAATTTTTTTAAATAGTGTAATTAAAATTGTAACGTTCAAAGTTTATTTTTTTGTTTAGTTTTGTGTATTTCAATTGTAATTACGGATTTTAAATGAACAGTCAGATACGTCTAAATAATAATATATAATTGTTATTTTTCTTAATTAAAAAATTTCAAATTAAATGGTTTAAAAATTGAATATTTTAAACTGAAACAATAATTGAAATTTAATTAAAGCCTTTAATTACGAATATATTATTTTTAAGTTATTTTAAAATTAAAAACAGTTTATAATGTTTCAATCGGGTGTTTACATTTGTCAGACTAATAGGACTTTCAAATTTAAACTGTTTAATTTTAAATTTTAAATCTAGAAATTCTAAAATTATGAACTGATTCCGAATCGTCTTGTAAAATCAATTTTTATTTACTTTTTAATACTTAAAGTACAGTTCAAAAAAAAAATTATTAATTAATTTATATTCACATTTGATCGAATAAAAATGTTTTTTATCCTAAACCATCTATTTCAAACATTTTTAATTTTTTAAGTCTTTAAAACTGCTTTTTAAAAGTCTTTAAATAAAATTGTACGCTTAAAAACTATATAGAACATTTTTAAAATGAAACATTTTCGAATTACGCATTCTAAACTGAATGATATCATAATTGAAATATATAACAATTTAGCTCATTATTTAAAACACGATTAAAATCAAAGTTGGATAGATTAATTTTCTAAAAATTTGTAAAATTCCCGGTCAAAAAATAAATTCACTGTCATTTCCCAATTTACAGGTCCAGCGGCCACCCGTTTTTTGCATTGATGACAACGTATAATTTTTCGCTCTATTTTCTTTTCATTCTACTCTGTGCTGTCTGCTCATCACAACCACAGACATTCAAATGTTCGCGCGACGAGGGAGCCGAGGTACCTAATGGTACCTCATGTTTCCTAATGGTACGTACGTCTGGAGGACCAAAAAAACTTCTGCGCAACCGTAGGTGCCATAGAATACTACTGCGTAACAGGATTTGGTCCCATAAAAGAAAATATACAGAATCCTACATAGGATCCTGTACAGGAACCCATATAGGATCCTTTATAGGATCCTTTATCTTTTCCTATAAGCGGCACCTATAGGCGAAACATATACGTTCCTATGTAGGATCCTATATAGGTTCCTGTACAGGAACCTATATTGGAATTTTCAGTATGGTACAATTGGTTAAGTGACATCTTTGCTGGATTTTTTAAATATATCAGATAAAATTAACTCAAATATTAAAAATATTAAAAAGTTTTTACATTGGTAATAGGGTCTATTGATGTCAACGTAGAATCTTCATAAGAAAATTATACAATTATTTTCAGCTTGGCTGACCTACACGTGAATGTGGCTCTTATTTTTGTCTTGAGAGACATGGCAGATCTGCAGTATTCAGTAAGTGGAAACATCCACTCATAGTCAGACAAATCGAAAATCACGTAGTAGATGTCACTCATATTCTAGATTCCAACTCCAACCATTGTAAAATCTTATTTTTAATAATTTTTCTTCGATTAGTAACTATTGAATAGCTTTTATTTGAATATGCTGATTGTATTAGAGTAGAATAATCAATTTTTCTGGGAGTATCGTTTAGCATACACCTTATGCATACACATTATGTCGGCCCTCGAAATCAAACATATTCATTATTAAAGTAGAGGATGAATCAAAAGCGAAAACTAGTAGAAGATTGAGATTATGAATAAAACATAACACAATCCTAAGTTAGCCGCCGAAAAATGTGTGTTTAAAATTCTAACTTATTTTCAATCAAACCAAACGACATTCCCGAAGTAAGATTTTTTCTATTATATTCTTTAAACATAGAAAGCCGAGTAATATCTCGAAAATAGGGCAACACTCTTAAGTTTCTTTGAAAAGAAAGTGCAATCTCTATCATTCTGAATCAGCGATAAGTACATCACTGCATATATACGCTCTGTATATACGTACGCTGATTGCAATCAACCCAAATCTGTAAATGATCATTTTTATTATCACTTTCATGCCAAAATTTCGTATTGTCCTTCTCTATAAGAAAATTAATTTAAAATAATAAAATTGAATGCTAACAAATCAAGCCAACTTCAGAATATTCGCCCTTGTGCCGCAGTCTACAAAACGTGTTTTCGTTTAGAGAACTGTATATGTGGAATATGCGTAGCAAGCATTACCACTACGTTTTAATTTGAGCTTGTTGATTCGCCTTTATACGCATGATTAACGGGGCACATCAGTGAATAATATATGGACCTTCTCAGTAGGTAACAATGTTTTGAGAAAAAAATAACTTCTAGCTATAAGGTTTCAAATTAAATATTTAATGAAGTACCAGCAATAACTAAAGTGAAATTTCTGAAAAACATCCGTGCCGAACAGTCACTACTTCAGTTTGACCTTTACTTCATCATACGGATAAAATCATTATGTTATGTTAATTGATTGAAAATTTAGTTATATTATACATGCCCATGATAGCTACATTTCGCTGATGATATAAATAGAAGCAGAAAGTATATAACCGGGGTTCCAAGTTGAGGAGGTAAAGTTAGACTCAGTAATATCATTTATCAAACTTTTATGGATTTGAAGGTGGATTCTGATGATTTTTCGGGGGGGGAAATACTTTTAAAACCTTAAATATTATTATATATGATATAAATATTAACTCTTAATATAGCTTTTTAATTCACAAGGAATGAAGATACTAACCTGTTGAATTAAAAACAACAATAAGTCAGGAATTATCACTATGATTCACTATTATTCTAAGTAGAAATAAAAGTATTGAAAACATCTGAAAAACATGTATCAATTGTTTAAAATATTTTCATAACATTTCCTTGACAATTAGTGGGGTTGTAAATTTAATTTTTAGGAATCCTAAATAGATCCCTTCTGGAAAATAACTATTGACCGACAGGTGCTAACTGCATCTGAATATAAAAACATACCCTTAAAACCATTATCATATTACTACGTAATTGAAATCCGTTTCAACACTTTTTAGGATATATAAATGCAACATTATTACTATTAGAATCTGGTCAATTATCAAGAGTTTACCCGACTGATCATTGTCAGTGTCACTGTACCCGATACCAATCTGTCCTTAGAACAGTTAACGTAGAGAAAAAAGGACTACTGACCTCATGATCTCATTCTGATGCTCTTCTTCCTGCTTCTGTCGCAGCATGACATCCTCGATGATTCGCCTCTCCTCGGGGGTGAGATAAGATATATCCGGAAGGTCCGCCATCACGACCTCGACAGCAGAATTTGCGGGAGACCGGCTGCTTCCGGTTTTCCGGCGTGTGAAAGGCCGGCGCACCACAACTGCCACCGATGACTTCGGTGGTGGATCACCGCGGCGTCTAGATCCTCCAAACGATTTCGATTTCCAAAATTAACTGTCTCTTTTACTCGTTCTAGCTCCACAACATCTACCACTACAAAATCTTGTTCCGATCGAGTCATCCGCCACCAAGTAATCGCACACCGCAGCAGGGGTGGTTCGAATGCGCACACGGGGTAAGGTTAGGTTGACCCGACGATGTCACCTTTTTCGCACGAACGCGCGAGATGCTCCTCGTCGGTTTCACAAGCTTCTTCAGAAAGTCACCGGTGATCGTAGTCACCAAACATGACCTGAACCTTATCACCTTGCGAAGCGCCAGTACACTGTCTTTATTGAGTGTAGCATTTACTCCAGGGGAACCCGCGACCGTCGAACCGGTCCGGGACACTTGCGGAGCCTCGCAATTGAGATAAGAGACAGTCTTCGTTGTTTCAACATCACTCGCTGCACCTATATGACAAGTCATGATCACAAAATATAGTGAGGCTTTCGCATTCTCTCTTCCTTAGTCTTCCCCAAGTGCCTTTAAGTGTCTTGTGGACTCCAATCTTGTGTTTCAGAATTTCTCATTTCAACTCTCTGCCTATTCAATCACTTATGTACTATCTACTCCTACATACATCCACAATTAGCTATTCGACGAGTTCCGAGATGCCTTCACGTCCTCCCCCTCTTGAGTCATTTCTTCAATCACACACAGCTCCATTCCAAATTCACTCCCGGACTTAGAAAACTACCCCAAAAAGTTGATCAGAAGGGGAAAAAAGACCCTGCATATTGTTCCAGACTTTCCTTCGGTTTATGTAAGGCAGTAGGTCGTTCGATTCCTCAATGGACTAACCTTTGCTTGCGCGACTGGTATTTGCTGCATTTCGGGCAAACCCCTCGAATGGAAACCCACCCCGATTACATGGAAATTCTTCGCCAACAAGTCGATTTCTCACAAGTACCTCGATTCTGCTTCGAGTGACCCTCTGTATTCCTTGACGTGCAAGACTCGCGACTGACTATTCTTGAAATTTTCGCAAAGCGAGTTCGAAAAGACATTTGCTCCACACCATTATCAGCGCTTTTTATGTACCCGACCACTTCGGCCGACAGGAATCGCTAATACGCACTCTCGTGTTCGCCTTCTTGCTTCTCCCTTTCTTTTCTCCCTAGATCAACCCCGCACTGTTTTCTCTCCCCATTCACTTGAAACGAGTCACTCTGTCCCTCTTGCTTCCGCCCATTTCGATACAGTACACCCCCGACCTATCTTGTGTCCCCACCCCTCTAAAGAAACTTGGACTTGAACCAAATAACGCACACGGTATTATTTGTTTCTAGGCGCGAGGCAAAGTTACGATGATACGAGCATGGAAAAAAGGGATCTTTCTTGATGAGTTTTCCACCGAAACTCAGTCGCTCGCGCGACAGCCGGGAGGCTTTTACCGGGACACAGTGATATAAAAAGGTCCGGAAACTTCAGGGGTGGAGGAATAGCGTGGATGTCTCGTGTCTTGAAGCTTATCATAGTTCACATATTGGCCACGAACACGGGCGTTGTAATCGGAGAGTAAGAGCTTACGGGCGGTAGCGGGTCGGCAGCGGAAAGGGGCACAAAGAGTAGAAGCTTCAAAACGCGAGACACCCCCGCCAGTAGGAGATTCTGGACCTGTTTATACGATCGTGTACCGGGGCCACCATATTACTTGTGTGCGACTGAGGTTGCGCAAACGGACACAGTCTACCCAGATGTGCACGAACTCCAATTTCGTGGGTGGTGAACGGGGGTCTGCGAAACAGGGGCGGCTTGTAGACACGATATTTATAGTCAGAAACAACATTTCTTGGGACACCCATGAATAATTGTCAAATTATCATACAAATTATAGCCTGAAAATCATCATGAGAATTCCAACATGCATCCAGAGGAACTTTTGATAAATATGAAAGGCAAAAGATGTTCTATACTTAAATTGAAGGTGTAATTTTGTGTGGCGTTTTGACTCATCGATTCACCCCGGATATCAACGCAATGTGCGTGGGGTCTCTCGATCAGAGGCGAAAGGAAAGGCCGGCCAATGATTCAAGAATATAATCGTCAATGACGACATATTTTTTTGGAATTGTCAATTTTTACGAAAAATTACTGATGTTTTTTTGCATCCATATTTTTCAGATGAAAATCAAGACAGCCTTGAGTAGTTCATTCATGCAGGTTTAATAAATAATGGGGTGCGGTGTAAATTCGAACCAATGAGGGCAGCAGGATACGTTTACGTCATGGGAAAACTCGTATTGATCCATTTTCGACGATATCAGGACGTTGCAACGCGGCGCGGCGCTACAGTTTGCTACAGTTGCTTATTGCCTTAACACGCAAACTCGGACAATACGCTATATCCTGAGCGCCTTTTTCAAAAGTCTAAGGAATGCAATATTAAAAAACGGTCATTAAAATTATTTTTCCTTATTTAAACAATATAATGAAGTGAGCAATAAACATCGGGTATTAAATAATAATCAAATTTTATTACTCTTCCGTCTTCTCTACTAAAGTCACAGTATTTTCCAATTTGATACACTCGCATATTTACATCTTAAAAAGTCTTATTACAGATAATTTTAGAACAGCATTGTCCTATTTATCTTGATATATGACTATTTTTCTAACTGTCATATGGATTCTTTTAGTCACTTCAATTAGTATTCAAACTTCATTGTAGAGTCATTAAAAAAGTAGATTCCTATTTTCATTTAATTAAAATTAACAACTATATTTTTATTAGTCCCTAAACGATCATATATTGGGAAAAAAACAAAGTCAGAAGAATAACTTATATACACCTATTTTTATGAAATCTAGGAAAATCGTCGAGAATTTATCTGTTTTTAAAATACATACTTTTTTAACAACTCTTTACAAATATACTGCTTATCGTGTTCAACTCTTCAAGCAAATCATTTAAGCATTATTCCATTTTTGAATATGTAAGCTTTGCAAAAATTACTTTAAAAAGATTCACATTTTGTGCATTTAGCGCAGTTTACAGTATTAAAAAAAGAATTATACCTACAAGAATAATCCAAGCATACAAACATAAATCAAATATATATGGCAATACTTTGTAATAGCTTGAGTTAATCTTTGCAAATATTTAAACTTAAAAATATAAAATGGAATAAATGTATTGGCACAGTATTAATTTCTTAATTTAAACAAGTTTCCTAAAAGAGTTTGTTGTCCTATATACTACTAATATACACTGTTAGAAATTTCTGTCTTAATTTTACGAAACACGTTCCGAAATGCATGCTGTTACAAAAATGTTTCGTAAAATTACGTTAAATTTCGGAAAATTCTGTTACAAGTTTCTTAAATGTACAATACGAAAATTCCGTTACAAATTTCGTAATTTCATGAAAAATGTCAGGAAATTCAATTACAAGTCTCGTAAATTTAAAATATGGTTACGTAAAAGTATAGGAAATTTGATCAGATTTCTAAAAGTTATATATATATATATATATGCTGCAAAAAACGCAGTTTATAAATTTTCCAAGTACACCAAACTATCGCTTTCAGTCAAGTGTCGGGGGTTGCCTTCAAATAGCCTTGGACCAAAGATATTAGAAACTATCTTTGCTTGGACTGATTTCGCGGGGATCCAAACGTAAACAGGGAGGACCACCTAACTCGTTTTCAATTGAAATATATATAAAGTCGCAACCGCTTTCGCCCTGTTCACCTGAGAAACTGCGGGAGCCAGCAGTAATAGGAAGGCCGAGAACGGGGTGACCAAAAGCGAGAGTTTGGTGTAAATGAATAGCTTATGTACAATAAGAAACAAAATTATGTACACTTGAATTACGTCGCATAATATAATAATCGAATCCATTTCAAATCCGGGTAAGTAGATACATTTCCAGTCGTAGAAACTGTTAAAGATCAAATATGTTCTTTTCAGAGGAAATTGAGCATAGCGTAGTTTTTCGATTAGAGAACAAAAATGTCTTCGAAGCTAAGACTATTTCGATTTTGAAGTTTGCATTTTTTAATAACAAATTGTTCTTTAACCCCTATAACTTTTGTCCTAATGATGATATAAGATATTTGCATCGAAGCAATGGACGCGCATGCACTTTTTAGAATGAAGTAACTTTGCATGAAGGAAAAATAAAAATATTCTTAAGAACTCTTTTAAAACAATTATAGGCTGAAAACCACCATACGGGATTCAAAATTGGTTGGAAAAGTGCAAGAAAGTTCTAAATATTTGTTTCGGGCAGTTGTTAAAAAAGTAGCATTTGATACACGAACACATAGGCGTTTTTTATTCATGTGATTCCTTATTTTGCGCAATTGTATTACAAACAGGTATTGTGACACAAGTGCACACAAAATTCCATATGGTGGCTTTCAGACAAAATGCATAATTTTTTTGCAAAATAAGTCGGAACTATATACACGAAATTTGTTTATGCCTCTAGATCTACGAGTTAGGAACTACTTGTTAAACATTTTTTTTAATCTCTCTTCCCGAAAAACCTGTTAACTCCGGAACTTATTTAATTTCGCCGCTCTCTCACTCAATGTATCTCTCTCTCTCTCTCTCTCTCTCTCTCTCTCTATCCTTCTCTTCTCTCCCTATCACCAGCCATCTGTGATAAATTCTGGATCCACCCTGAACAAATATTTAAAGTGATTCTAAAATAATTGAAAAACTTTGTGCATAATTCTGCAGGTACGCGAAATTCCTTATCTCTAAACTGCGCATTAGGGTCGCTCAAAAACGCTTTTTTTCTTTAGAGGGCAACGATCCCCCCAATTTCATTCGAAATCCGAAAAAAGAAATTCCCTAATATTTTATTTTTTGATTTTAACAGGTGCCAGTTTTGAGTTGAAGTTTCCCATGTAAAATGCATGGAGAAAAATCACTTTTTTGAGTTTTTGGAACAATTTTCTAGGGTTTGATGAAATGTGACAGGAAAGTATGGGGGCCTGTTGAGAATTATTCAACAAAGAATTTTATGTATCAGACATATGGGCTTGACATCTCTAACACACCCTCACGAGTACCTGAAAACTACCCTTAAAACAAAAACGGTCAACTCTTCATGAAATCGACCTTTTGAGCACTGTATTATAGTATTTTTTACTTAAAATTATTACTGTTGGTCTAGTGAAATATTTATTATCATTGGTTAATTAATTAATAATTATTGAAAAAAATTAAATTTGTTTAATTTTTTTTTGAAAATTTGCCCCCCTCCACCCCTTTTAAATTATTACTATTAGTCTAGTGGACTATTTAATAACATTGGTTTATTGATTTGCAATTGCTTAAGCAGATGTAATTTGTTTGAATAATTTTTGTTTGAATATTCATTTTTTCTCTAAAGATGACCACAATTGGTCTAGTGGAATATTTATTACCATTAGTTCATTCATTTACAATTATTTAAACAAATGAGATTGGTATAAATAATTTCGTTTCGAATTTTTTAAAAATAAAAATTAGTACTGTGGGTCTACTGGATTATTTATCAGTAAAAATTAATGTGTTATTAATAATTAATTTAATAATAATTCATTTATCAGTTATATTTTAGTCATAATTTTTATTTAAAAATTTTGTTTTAAACAATATTGTTAATTGTTATTAAAAAATATTTAAACAAATTCCATTTATTTAAACACGTATAAATTAATGAATTCTTCTTAATAAATATTCCACTAGACCAATAGTAATAATTTTTATGGAAAAAAAGAATTTTCGACAAAAATTCTTTAAACGAATTCCATTTGTGTAAATAATTAAAAATTAATTAACCAATGATAATAAATATTCCTCTAGACCAATATTAATAATTTTAAGTAAAAAAAGACGAGAATACATTGTTCGAAAGGTCGATTTCATGAAGAATTGACATTTTTTGTTTTAAGGGTAGTTTTCAGGTACTAGTGGGAATGTGTTAGGGGTGTCAAACCCATGTGTCTGATAGATGAAATTCTTCGTTGGATAATTCTCTACAGGCCCCCATACTTTTCCGTCACATTTTTTCAAACCCTAAAAAATTATTCTAAAAACTCAATAAAGTGATTTTTCCCCATGCATTTTATATGGGAATCTTCAAGTCAAAACCGGTAACTGTTAAAATAAAGAAATAAAAAAATAAAACATTAGGGAATTTCTTTTTTCGGATTTGGAATAAAATGGGGGGGGGTCGCTGCCCTCTAGCATGCAAAAAAATTCTTTCATGCATTTTTGGACCACCCTACTGCGCATACGCAACTTTACGCACGATATGCAAAATTACTATATTTCAAAGTGCGCATGCAGCAATATTATTGTCGCATAGTCGGTCGCATGAAAGAGGCATGGAAAGGCATGGAGGCGTTAATGAAAGAGGCATGGAAAAACCTTCTTTCGAAGTCGGTGTAACAGAAATAAAGTTTTAAAGCAATAATCAAAATGAGTTTCTGTGAAAATCGGTTTTCCACGGATTTTTTACGGACTTGAAAAGAAAACAATAAACTATGCGATCAGCCAAAGTTACAGAGGTTTAAGGAACAAATTTGTGTGCTTTTTTTAAGAAACTACAAAATTCAAATGCTCATAACTTTACAAATAATTTTTTTCCTCGAATTTAAAAAATACATCTACACTAAGTTCCTCTAATAACAAAAACACACAACTAAAAGGACGCGATTCTGAGAGTTATTCAATCATAAATACGTAAAATAAAAACACAAATTCAAAAATATTTAACTTGCAAAAAGGAGATGTCCCAATTTAGATGTAATCATTGCTATTCAAGAAAGATTAATAAATATTACATTGCTTTAAAGGTATCCTATATTTTATTAATCAAATATAGGTTATTAAAAATACGATATTCGTTTCGAATGTACGAACTTGAGATTTTTTATTTCATTCATTTATTTTTTATTAAAATACTTTTTTAACGTTTTTGTTTAAGTAATGGCTGACTATGAAGCCAATATTTTATTTTCACGTCGTTAAGACTGATACCATTTAAAATTGAAGAAAGAAAATGTCTCATTTAAAAAAAAATTAAATTAAAAATACTTTTAAAAATTGATTTCATTAGTTTATAGCCACTTAAAATTCGGAATGATTCGTCAGCTATAAAAATGACGCAGCTCATTTTTTTAAGCATTTAGACAAAAAAAAATTTCTGGGGCTTAAAGCCTATATTAAATTACTAACTATCGTACGTCTCTAAAACAATGTATGATTTATTAGCCAAGATCATCTAGCTACAGAGTGACCACTGCCTTACAGTGGCGCCGGAACGACATTAGGGGGGGGGGGGGGGGGGGCAAACTCTCTCTCTCTCTATCGTACATGGCAGACATAGGTACATTCAGATTTTTGTGGGACAAAACCCATTGATCCCCCCCCAGTTGGGGCCAGCTGACCTCGTGCCCCCCCCCCTGCCTGTTCTGGCGCCACTGTCTCCTTATGATCTAAAAGATTCATAAAATTATTGATAATTTGTAATTACAGTCAATCTTTCAATTTTATTCTTACGAACTCAACTACAAATTTATTATAAAATATTATTTGCATTTTATTTTGAAAATCTTCGGATTGAGCGAAAATAATTAGTAATTAAGTGTTTTTAGTTCCAATACTCTTTCCACCAAAATGCCTACGACTTGCGATTTCTCACAGCTAAACAAAGTTTTTCATACGTTTCACTGATGTTAGTAAAAATATATGAATTATTAACGGAAATCGATACTGATTTTCATCGTGGGTATCATAGCATCGCTATATATAAGAAACAATGTGAAATTTAGAATAAATTAGGGCTTTTATCTATGTGTAGTATTTTTCGTAAGATATATAATCGACATAATATAATCGTTTTTGATACGAAGCGATATAATTAGATTCTAATGCCAAATATATAACAGTTATGGCATCAATACACTCTTTGCTGAATTATCACATAATCCTTACATTTATTTCACATTTTTATATCCTATACATTTCTTACAATGACAATGAGCAAAGGTATGAAAACTGTATTTCTTTCCCCTTCAGCAATCGCAAGTCGTGGACATGTTTTTAAAACAAGTAATGGAACTAAAAGAGCCTTTAATAAGGAACATAAATCGATGCAATAATGAACTAAAATTAAAAATCATTGATACGCAATTACAAATAAAATATTTTTTTAAGATTTTCAAAATAGCCCAAAAGATTGCTATTTTGAAGTCTGGTTAAACGAGGTTACGACTAGAGGAGACCGAGGAGAAACGGGACACCGTGGAAAGATGGGACACCCGTATTTCTCTTAATTTATTTGGCTTTCAGAACTGTTCTTTTCAGGAATAGGCAGAAGAACTAATACGCTAGTTCGCGAAAAAGAAAACAAAGAAAAATCTATTATTTTAAGGTAACTTTAAATTTAAAAAATTAAGGAAAATTTCATGTTTTTTATAACGCTTATTGTAAAAATTAATAATTGAATTTTATTTTTATAAGTGAGTTTTGTGAATTTTTTGATGACAAAAGTTCAATATTTAGATATAAATAAAAATCACAACTTGGGGCGGACTGGGACATGCACTAGGGCGAGACGGTACACGACTTATCTGGCTGTCATAACCTTTTTTTCAGAAATTCAAAGATCAAGTCCTATATACTTATACGAGGGTAGTTCAATAAGTCCTTAGAATGACCAACAGATGGCGCGCGAATCGCTCCAAATCATCTGTTTTCAGTCAGCACCACTCCCGACTAGAT
>NC_046658.1:72594429-72630329 GCF_010883055.1 Belonocnema kinseyi
ATAGAGCTCCAAGGAGATTATGTTGAAAAATAAAAAAAAATTTACCCACAAAAAATTGTTTTTATACTTCATTCTAAGGACTTATTGAACTACCCTCGTATTATAAAATATAAGTGTAACTTTGTACGATTGTACGCATTTTATATTAGACTATTTCGTGAGATGTTGGAAATCTTATTAATCGAGTTTTATTTTTAGTATATACATTTATGAAGCTTTAATTTGTCGTCTACTAATTTGTCACCCACCTCCAAAAAACCTAGGTAGTAATAGGGCCAGGTCCTGTGAGTGGCGTTGCAGTTCGTCAGTTAACCTTTGAGCGGTGCGCGGTGAAATTGCGTACAGTGACATAAAAGACCCTGTCTCTAAACCGCGTTAGTGTTTTCATCAGTTAGTGAACATTAATTGTTTAGCTTTATTTTTAATTTTTGGGTATTTATATGAGCAACATAAAATTTTCAGGTCATCGTGGTCTATTTTTTACAATAAATATGGATTAACATTCAATATCCTAATTTTTCTATGAAATTGCGTGCATGAATCAGTGTAAAATATTCTCATTTTGCAGGTCTTCAAATAATTCAACTTTTTGAAGCGACCGCCAATGACCCTATATTTTTTCGAAGGTGATAGTCTAAGCTTTTAAACCCTGCAGCGATTTTTTTTTAATTTATTTGTTGCAAAATGATGAATTTTTTAACAAGCATCGATTTTTCACCGAAATTAACATTTTTATTTTAAAAAGTTTTTAACTTTTGACACCAACAACAGTTGGAGCGTGTAGTAGACACTTAAAAAATAACCCTGAATTTTAATACATTTTTTTTAAAGCCAAAAACAGTTCAAAAACTGAATAGGACTTAAAGGACCCTGTCTGTAAACGGAAAGTGGGAAAAAGAAGTCTGTAAACGGAGGGTTAATATTTTCATACTTTTAATATCTTTGTTTAGGGAAATGTTTTTTCATTTGTATCTGGAGTTTAGAAATCTCTGTTAGATATGAATTATCTCTTATATAAATGGAGCAGTATATCAAAAGATATGAACATTTTAAGAGACTTCTCTAACCTAAATAAATTCTATACTAAATAAATACAAAACATAGGTAAATACACTTTAAGGTCGGTAAAATCATTTTTAGAAATAGTTTCTCTATCCTATTCCATACTTCTTTCTGATATAAATAAATATTACTACACACAAAATTACATGAAACAAATTTTTTTATTGCAAAATAATAAATAATTAAAGTTTTCCATCTCACCCCCGTAGATGTCCCGTTCTTTCCCAGGCACGAGACGAGACGGGACAAAAGCAATAATTTTCAATTTGTATTTTTTCTTCCTAATTAATTGTTTTGCCACATTTAATTATTTACAAAAGTGGAATATAAGGTTTCACAGTATTTAAATAACAATTTACATTCTTTAACCAAACCTCACAACATTAATTTTTCGATCTATTCTGAAAATCCATTTTTCGGTACAAAAAAACACTCGGAATCAACGCGAAATTTGCAGGGGGATAAAATGAAGATTTAATTTACATATACATACTGTAAATCCTGGATTTTTTCTTTTTTATCCCTATGAATTTTTCATCTGCGAATGAGAAATAAACCTACAAAGTGGCGAATTTCGGAAAGAATATTTTCATATATCAGCATCAAAGCGTGAAAACAGGGCTAAAACTATGAAGTCTTGCCAAAAATTAACCTTATGAGATAAGTATAAATTTAAAGAAATAAGCACAAATGATTTTATTAAGATTATGAAAGTGCTGAAAATGCTTATAATTTAGTTGTTCAAACACAATTTCATTTATTATTTCGCAATAAAGCTACTTTTGCACATGTTAAATAAAAGTTTGAAGACTGTTGAATACGCCTGATGTGATTCAATTCAGTTTTAAATTGCAGAATTTGAGTTTTTCTCTATTCTATAATGCACATAAATATGATATTTATCTCGAAATCTGTATAATAAAAAAATACCAGAAATTCTCACCGCCTTTTCAGGCTAGATGTAGCTATGAATTAAAAATTGTTTTAATTAAACTTTTTCTGAAAAAGATCTACTTCGCTCCACTGGGAAGGAGAAGATATTTCTTCAGAAAAAAATGAATTTAAAATGAATTTTAATCAATTAAATTTTTTATTGACAGCTATTTCTGAAAAAGGATTTTAAAGTCCGACAATCGTAAGTTCTGTGGTTCGATTCCCAGTGGAGCGAAAAAGATCTTTTTTCAGACAGAATTTAATTTAAAATATGATATTTTTCTGTACCTTTGTATTTTAAAAATCAAATTTCTAAATAGAAATAAAGTACTGCAATAAGTTTATGATAAAAAAAGTTTGAAAAACATTGCATTTTATTATAAGTTAAGTGCTCAAGAAATTCTCACAAGCATGAGAATATGCTCAATTTTTAGCTCATTTGAGAATTTACTAAGCATTTATCAGCATTTTAAATTAGGATTTACCAATTCAAATTTTCTATATTCACTTTCAAATAAAAAATGTCTTTATGTTGGTATGTTTTTGGTTCTTAATATTTTAACACATGAAAAATACAAATACATAAATATATGTGTGAAGAAAGATAAACAGAGTGTTGAGTCTTAGATGAAATTATGAATAAATGTGAACAAATATTAAATTTGTTCACTTTTGACAATTTCCACCGAATAAAAAAATGTTGAACTATTTGTTAGTTCTTCAAAATTGAGTCCGAAGATTTATAAGATTAAAATTGACTTTAAAAACTCGCTAATGAGTGCATAATGTTCTATTTCATTTTAAAAATCTACTCCCATTCTTCTATGTTATATAAAAATATTACACATTGCGCAACATTCAAAAAATTGAACTAAAAACATTTTAAATTGATTGAGTCAGAAACAAAATGTCGATAGATAAAATTGATCTTTTGTTTGTGTGGTTTTGCAATTATATGCAAAAACATAAGTAATTATAATGCGTACACGGGAAAGGTTTTTGACTTTCATCCGTATAATTTTAAAAACTTGAGAGTGGACTCTTTAAATGCTATAAATTACGCACGTATTTAAGTTTTGAGACCTGCTTTTTTCAATATGAAAATAACTATCTACTTACGTCAGATTCGAAGGAAAATAAATTCAGTCGAAATCTGGGAATATGGCATACGTTCGCCTCATGGCAATTATATAAACTTGAAACATTTTTGCTTATCATGTGGTATCCTCGTCTTGAAGAGTATCGAATCCGCTCGATATTGTGTGTTTAATAGCGGCATATATCCAAACACCTAAAATAATTTACATAACTAAAATATACCTTTAAACCTTACTGAAACTAAACAGGCCAAATGTAGAAAAGAAAAATTAGAAATAACAAGGTACCTGCGAGAAGAAGTTGATACACTTGTGCCTCTCCTGGAAATGTGTATCATCTTCTGAAAGGGAAACTGGACATCCCGGACATCTAAAAGTCCAACGCGACGTGACCTGAAATCAAGTGTTTCTTTTTGTTCAAAAAACTCAGAAAAACTAAAAAAAAAAAAATAACAGACCACACAGTCCCTATGTGATAAAATATAAAGACCAAACAGTAATTTTTGTCACATTCATTGGGTAATGCAAGTTAAATTCGAAATTATTCGAATAATTTGGAAAATATAAACGAAAAAATCCATTGATTTTCGTAAAATTTAAATTAATTTAGAGGAATTTAAAATGAAGGAGAAGATTTAAAAATATGAAAAAACTTCATGGGATTCGGTAACTTTGCAATGTCTTAGAATTCAAGGCGAGATTAAAAGACTTCAGTATCAATTAAATAAAAACCTTTAAAAATTAAAAAAAAACTCCATTAAATTAATTAGAGTTGAATAAATTTACAAGAATTTAAGTGAATTAAGCAAATTCGAGAGAATACCAAAGAATTAAAAAGAATTCAGGATAAATTAATAATAATTTAGGATGAATTCCAAAAAATAATTTCAAATCTGTACAGATCTTTGAAACCATACTAATTTCTACCAAAAAAGTGATAATGACTACAAAAAGATTCAAATGAATGGGAAAATTAAAAAAAAGAACCCATTTGATGAAATTCATAAAATATCAAACTGAATTGAAAAAACAATCGATTGAATTCAAAACATTTAAAAAATATGAAAAAATTGAGTGAACTGAGTAAATTTTAAATGAGTTAAGAAAAATTAAATAAAATTTCAAAGAATTTGATGAAGTACCTAAAAATAGTAGGTGAGTTTTAAAGAATTCAAGATAAATGAAACAAAAACTTTGCAAAAATCTATTCAATTGAGTAGAATAGAGTGAATTTAGACAAATTCAGGGCGAAATTCCTCGCTGCGTATGAATAAATTCTTTGAAATCCAACAAAATATCATAAAATCTAATGAAATTAGATGAAATATAATGATACTTTCTGAAATCCTGGAAAATTGATTAAAATACTTCGAGAGCTCTTGAAACCTTATAGAATCGTTCAAATCCTTGGAAATCTTAAAAAATATCTTAAAACCTTATACGTCCTTTAAAATCCTTCCACTTCGGAAATTCTTTACGCCCGCATGCACATTTTTTCAAATCCCTTACAATTATTTTTAAAAAACCCTT
The DNA here is from genome assembly GCF_010883055.1 of Belonocnema kinseyi. Classification (NCBI taxonomy): domain Eukaryota; kingdom Metazoa; phylum Arthropoda; class Insecta; order Hymenoptera; family Cynipidae; genus Belonocnema; species Belonocnema kinseyi. The sequence goes on from NC_046658.1 coordinate 72,599,052, forward strand.
AGAAAACCTTTGAAATTGTTTCAATCTCTTGAAAATGCCTTGGAATCTTTTAATACATCCTTAAAACTTTAAAATACTTTAAAATAATTTAAAATCTTAAAAAAAAATCTCTTGAAAATTGCAAGGTACTTGAAAAAATACTTTAAAATATTTTTAATTCTTTGATAATTTTATCAATGGATTCTCACGATCAATTAAATAAAAACTTTAATCAAGTGAAAATAACTCTTGAATTAAGCTTATTTAGAAGAATGCACTTGAATTTAGAGAAAAGTTAAAAGAATTCAGGATAAATTAATAAGAATTCACAGTGAATTCCAAAAAATACTTTTAAATCTCTTCAAATCTTTGAAACCCTATGAAATATCTTAGTTTTTAAAATAAATTCTTTAAAATCCACTAAATTATTATTAAGTTTTGTTAAATTCTATGAAATCTGTTGATATTTCCTGAAATCCTTAAATATTTATTAAAATAACTTGAGAGTTTTAAAAAATCCTTATAATCAATAAAATCCTTGGAAGCCTAACATAAAATCCAGGGAAATCTTTTAAAATATCATAAAAGCTTACAAATCCTGTAAAATCGTTCCATATATTCCAAAATTCTAGAAAATTCTTTATCCTAAAAAATTTCAAACCCTTTCAAATCCCCTCAAATTAATGAAATTAATAAAAAATTCCTTGGAATATTTTGAAATTCTCAGTTCTCGTGAATAAATTCCTTAAAATCCACTAAGATATTATAAAACCCCATTAAATTCTATGATGATATTTCCTGGAATCCTGAAAAAGGTATTAAGCCTTCGTCATACATCTGGGATGATATCGTCCATCGCAGAATTGTCACTTTCAGCATCAAACCCCCTGTTTAAAAAAACTTTCGGTCAAAAGACGTATACTGCGTGTGCCCGCGTCCGTGCATTTTGCAACTTCGCTAATTAACGGCCGATTCAAGTTTACTCGTGGACGAATTCGTCCTAGATGACGGACAGCGTTATTTTTTGTGACCTTTGAGGTAAGTAAAATATATGTGTTTTTTTGTTAAAAGTGCATTGTTTTTACTCTTTTTTCATCGAATTTAACAAATAAAAATAATTTACAGTAAAAGTCTGGAAATTGGACGAATCTTCGTTATCTTTTGCGTCAGAGACCTCGAGTATGTTATGACGAAGCGAGTCAGGATGAGAATCATGAAACTAAAGAAGACGAACATTTTTCAGATTTGCAATGTGTTGGATGTCAAAGAATTTGAATGCTAACATATTTTTTTCATGAAATAAATAAAAAAATTTCAATAAAAACATTTTTCACCATGAATGACCTCACAATCTATCTGCTAAAATGTTGTCATTTTGAGATGTTAAAATAAATATGGTTTTTGAAACCCCATCAAATCTAATTGGGTGTTTTTGAAAAGTCATATTCTGAGCATTAAATGTCTGAAATAATTTTTCTTGATATTAACGCAGGGCCAAGATTTGAATTTTTTAGTAAATTGATCAAAATGACGCATGACATTGTTTAAACATTTGAAATGATTAATTAATGAAATCTTTCATTAAAAAACCTATTGGAATAGAAAGAAGAGATCAAAAACTTTTCCCCTGAATTTTTTTTAGAATTTTTATATACCTCTAATTAGCTTGAATATGGCCAAAGACGATATCGTCCCAGATGACTGGCGATGGGCATGAAATAGATGTTGTATGACAAAGGGTTAAAATACATTGAGAGCTTTAAAATCACATATAAGCATTGGAATCCTCGGAAAAAAGATAAAAACCTGTGAAATCTTGTAAAATATCTTAAAACCTTATTAGATCCTGTAAATTCGTTCCATATCTTCTGAAATTCTAGAAAATACATTATACTACAATATTTCAAACGCTTTCATATCCCTTCAAATTAATTTAATTAATTAATAACTCCATGGAATCATTTTAAGTTCCCTAAAATCTTTCAAATTAAAAGCTCTTGGAAAGGCCTAGAACTTTTAAAAATACCCTAAAACCTGAAAAATCTATACACAAGATTGAAATCTATTAAAAATTTCTCGAAATCTTCAAAAATACCCTGAAATATTTCCAAAGAATTCAAGACAATTCAGAAATAGGTATAGTCCTGAATTAAATAGCGATTAACCGAAGATTGAATTTATTGAAAGAAAAATTGAATTATTAAAAATTACATTATGAGCTGCACATAGGGTACCATAGGGACCAAATCTTAAAAATAGGGTACTTTAGGGACCTTGGCTGAATATAGCGTACAATAGGGGATATAGAGACTGGTCTGTGAGGCCTGAAATAAGGTACAGAGAGCATATAAAAGTACCTACCTTAACAGGGGGTTTTCTCGTAATATGTGATATCAAAAAGTTCATTGCAATATCTTCACAATTCATATATTCATCCACTTTATCCCTTATTGCTTGAGGAAGCCAGTGTGTATACAAATATGTATAATGCTTGTGTATAAAAGCAGCCCCTGTCAAAACCATTGACAGCTCGCAAGAGTAATTAGAATTGTAGTTCCAAGCATTGTTATAATTTTGATCCCATGCGTGAAAACGACCAGGAAAACCAACTACACGGTCACGATGTTCTCTCCAAACCCTGAGATGAGAGGAAACATAACATAGGCATATTTTATATATATTTAATTATAAAAAGAGCTTTGGAATGTAAATTATTCTAGAATTGACGCCTGGGAATCAAGAAATTGGTATTTAAGGAAAAACATTATTCGTTCCGACTACTTCCAGACTACTTTATTCAAAATTTGCACAACATTTTGGAATCAGACCGTTGCAAATTCTTACAAATGAGGCCTTTCCTTATAAATGCCCATTATCAAATTTGTAAAATAGTTTATTTGTTTCTTAATATATAAGCTTACCGAAATGCAAACATAATTTCATCGTGTCTTAAATGAGCATCGTCATCAATAGAAAGAACAGCTTCAGTCACAATTGCATCAAAAGGTAGGAATCTATTGTTTAAACTATTTCTGGGCGCCTTTATTACCTACAATAAAAATAAAAATATATCAACATGTAAAAGATTAATTATAAATTCTGAATTTAACGCAGCAAAAGAAAATAATGTACTCACATGTATTGGAACCCCAATATTAGGCCACCGAAGGTCTTCCATTGGTGGTTTAGGACTATTCCAAACTACGAGTACCTTATTCAGATAAGGTAAACCATAAAGTCGAGCAAGAGAACTAATTAAAACTTGTTCTCTCTCATAAGTTAACATGACTATTGTAAATTGTTCCCTAGGATAATTTCCTCCAAGAGATTCGCTAAATTCTTTACCCGCACCCCCGGCTCCTTTGCCGACTGGTCGAAATCCTACTTCAGACCCTGCGTCACAAATTATCATATTTGTTAAATATTCCTGAATATCAATAGCTTATAAATATCTCATTTACCTAAAAATTTTGCATCACTAGGCAAGACGGTATCAAAAGGGAGTTGAGGATACAAATAAAATGGATCCACCCAGTCATTCCACATCTCGAATCCTTGAGTAAGCATGATTGTGTAATTCCTTTTGAACGCAGGCGACGGATAAGGAGGTTCAAGAGGTCCGAGACTTTCCTCAGCTTCGGATTCCGCGATGATGGAATCCGATTTTAAAGGCTGAAATTAATTCCGATAATATAATAAATGTAGCGCTGGCACTCACTTCAGAGATCAAAATTAGTGTTAATAGTGGCACGACATTTTTTAAATAATAAGCTTATATATAAATTACGTAGGTATTGGATTAACTGGAAAGATTTTTAAAAAGTCGCATATGGGCCATTTTATAATAGATCGTTTTTGATGTGATTGCGACGTTATTTCAACAAATTTTGATGTTGAGATTCTGTGATTTTAGATTAAGCATAAATCAATTTAAATCCGGCTAGAATTATATGAACTTTTAGGAATTTAAGTTTCATTTTGTATCAATATATTTTTTATTGGAGTGCTCATTTTAATAATAGGAGTAATTATAAAATACTGCTTCCAAATGTCAAATTTTGAGGTTTTTAACTTATTATTTCTCAGTCATTATTATGTAAAAATAATTAAATTCAACTTTTCATGAAAGATATGTCCCCAGTATATTAATAATTTGAAGCATAAGTTGCGAGAATTGCATACCTTTATGTATGAAATTGACTAGTGAAAATCGTCGCATTGGTTAAATCCTCCTTTTTCTTCTTCGATTATCTCCTAAGATGTAAAAGAAAAAAATACGCAGCTTGTAGGGTATCTTTATATGGTAAAATTCTACACATCCGATCAAAGTTTTCGATGGGAACTTGCCCGGTTTTTATTTTAAACTATATTAAAAATCACGTAAGGATAACAATTTTTTAGCTAGTACCGGGTACTAAACGGAATAACCATATGAATGAAGTTAGCGCTTAAAATTCGATTACTTTACATTTCGAACTAAATAACTCTTTTAAATTAGAAAGTTTTCATAAAAATGAAATCCTATTTATATTCTTTCCGTGCTATAGAAATATATGTAATTACTGGTAAAGTATAATTTTCTTTCATTAAAATTATATTTATAGGCATGCTTGTTTGTTAAAGGAAGAATATAATACTACTTTTACACTATTTTTACACTATGAAACGAAGAAAGTTCATTATTTCAAATTCTTTGCACATAACAAAGAAATCAATTAATACGAGATTAATACATAAATTCCAGAAAACGAGGTTCTAACACAAAAATATTGTTTTCCAATTACATAAATTTATCAAATATATTCAAATAACAAAAATTGCATTTGATTTAAATACAATTTTGCCAATTAAATTCTTTAATGTGTGTAAAGAATTTCAAATTTTGTTTTGAAATAATTTTTCTAATTTAAGAAAATAATTTACTTAGTTTGAAATTTAAAGCAATCGAATTTTAAGAGCTAACTTCATTCATATTCTTATCATGTTTCATGCCAGTTAAAAAGAGTGCTCCTCACGTAATTTTCAAAGTAGTTTTTAATCAAAATCGATCAAAGTTTTAAAGATAAATGTTATCCAGTGTTTATAGTTTCACAATCTTAATATATCCTACAGTTTTTATATTTTTCTACATCTTAGGAGATATCTGACGAAGAAAGATGAAGATTTAACCAAAATATTATATAATATTATATAAAGACATGTAATTCTCTCAAATTTTAAATAAAGTTATTAATATTTGGGACATATCTTTTATAGAAAGTAGAATTTCATTAGTACATGAATGCTGTTTTACTATTGCGATATTACTTCATTAAATTTTTTTAATGTTATTTACCATATAAACGAATGACGCTTTTATTTGAAACTTATCTATTTAAAATTTTTTAGTTCTTCAATTCTATGCCACTTTAAACTTAAACGCTTCCAATTTGATATTTTTTCCACTTGAATATGATTAACTGAATATGATTAAGGCTTTCGACCTCAAAATGTTCAACCAGTAATTGTTACAAATTAAAATGGTATAATTTTTAAAGAATTTTCTTCCATAAAGTCAAAAATTTCGTACAATTTGAGGCCTAAAACGGAAATAAAGAATAGATAAATTTAAAGTATTCAAAATCATATTTTGTAAGCCGTTGTTTTGGGTATGCAGGGTGTCATAATAGTCGAGGGCGGCTGAATATTTCCTCAGATAAGATATTTTTCAGGGAGTTCAAGATCATTCTTGAAATAACTTTCAACGAGGAATTCAATGGTGACCTTTATTTTTACCTTGACGATGACCTTCAAGTTTTTTTTAAGATCAACTTTAAAAAAATAAAAGTCCCCTTTTTTACATCGGCAATCAATAGAGCGACCAATTTTACGTACAAATATGTACCCAGGTCGGAGGTAAATTGTAACCTTGAAGGTCACTCTAAGGTCATTCTAACTTTAACATGGCATATTCAGTAGTAACCTTAAGCATGACCTTGACGATAACGTTCAAGGTAATTTCAAGGTCAATTTTTCCCCACTGGAAATCCCCTTTTTTACATCGGCAATCAATAAAGCTGTCAATTTTACGTTTGAATATTTACTCAGGTCATAGATCTAATTTGACCTTGGCCCAGAGGTATGCAGACCTTTTTTAAGTTTAAATGACTTAGACGCTAAAAAAAACCAGTAGATCGCTAGTCCGAGCCCTGTAAATTCTACCTAATTTCTAAAAAAGTAAAGCGAGTTGAACGTACCACAAAACTTTCGTTGAAAACACTTGGACTGGCGGTTTGTGGAGCTGGCAAAGGAGGAATTCCAAGTCGATCCCGAACACAGGCGACGATCGTGTCAACGGCGCCCTGAGCGGTCCCTAGATAACGCTCCCATATCAATCTTCCGTGTCTACGCATGGCCAGCAGATCATTGTCCGGTATAGCACGCAGCAAGAAGTGCATCTCCGTTACTCGAGCTTTGGGTAAAAATATGGCTGCCCTCCGCCAAGAGATGACTTCCTTATAACTAAGAAAGATTTGATCTCCTCCCAAAATAACAGGTATGGCACCAGATCTCAGTGCTTCATGGAGCCTCGCCTGTATCGATGACGTAGTAACGAACGTCGTATTACTAGGTGCTAAAATTAAAGCGAATGTCGATTCTTTTAAAACTGATCTCCTTGACGAATCCGTGCCACAGAGAGACCAATCTAGGGCCTCTATCACTCTTCCGTCGTCAGATGCTGGGATACACTCAAACTGAATGAAAAATCTGTCATAGGTGATTCCAGTGCTCTTGTCTTTCAAATGCTGAATAATAAAGCTATCCAAGTTATTCTCGTCTACTGCCAGTCTCTCCAAATCTGCCTCAGCGTCGTCCAGTTGATGCGTCGTTGAAGTGCTTTTCAATGATTTCATTTCACCTTGAAAGGATAATAAATACCTTCTTCTAGCTGGTAACATTTGCGCACATTCTTGCCACACGTCTCCACCTGGTGGTCCCAAAATGGGTGGAACGATCAAATCAAAACCGTCGCGAAACTGATTTCGATGAAACGTCGATTGCACTATCATCGCCCGACCTGTGTCTAATCCATTGAAAATGTCTCCAGCTTCTACGGATAAATCCCTCCGAGCGAGGTTCAGTAAAATATGATTTCTGCCATCCCCTCCCCAGTAGGGTAATGCATGTAGTTTTTTTAAATCGATAGGACTCCTGGATTTTTGGGAATTTGGTTGTTGAACAGAGAGAGCTTCTCCAACGAGAAGTATGTAAATACAAGCCTCTGCGGGATTCGACGTCAAGTGAGGATTATAACCTGAGAATTGAGAGAAAGAACTAGATGTACTTAGATATAACCAAAGATCTCCACAAAGGAAATAAATTCAGGAGCAACATGCAGCACTTCAAGATCGTAATAGTTTATGGGGAAAAAGTTGTGAATACGTTCTATTATAAAATAAAATAATGCACTACAATGTTTCTACAATATGTATTTAATTCTAAAAATGCAATTATAATGATTATTGAAGTATTCGTTGATACGGCAAAATCGTGATTAGGTTTGACAACTGAACAACTTTGTTGTGTCTTATCATGTTGGTACCCCTGTTGTTATTCAAAATATTGAAAGAGCAAGTTCCCCATCTAGGGCGTATCAAAAAACAAAAACATTGTTTCATTTACTTTTGGAATGCGGATAAAAAGTTTCTGGTGGGTACTAAATATGACACCTTCCAAAGGAAAAAAAAATAAATATATGTTATTTCTTTAAAGCAAAATCATTTTTTTTCTTGTTTTGAATACCTCATGATCAATTTACATCTAATTGCGTACTTTCTTCCGACGCAATAGAAAAAATTATAATTTGCCTAAATCAAAACGTCAAGTGGTTGTCAGGTTTGATTAGATTCTTATATTGTAAATTCTTGCTTAATTCATCATAAAGTACTGACAAAGGTAAAAAATTGATAAAATAGCAGAAAGGATACTGAAAAATAGCATAAAATTATAATTTGTACATTTTTACAAGTTGAACATCAATATGTGTGCGCACAAAATATTTTTTCTGTGGTTTAAACCTTGAGACATTAGTATGGTATTATTAATAATCATTTTAATTTTATTTAAAACAAGAAAACGCATTATTTTGCCTAAAATCGACAAGGTGTTTGACCAGGAAAACCAGGAATCAGCCTGGAATTTCAAGCATGGGCAAAAAGCCGGGATAAAGTCGGGATTTTATTTTAAAGTCGGAAATTTTTCACATTTGTTTTTAATTTTTATATAAATATTGTCTCACTCTGCAAAAATAAATATGTTTGGAATTGTGTTTAGTAATGCCAACTATCTGTGTTAAAATATTGAAAATCATTTTATATTTAGAATTTTCACATTCATTTTTCAAACTTCCTTTTTAAAAATTAAACATAGTAATCAGATAGGCAACCTAAATTTATAAATCAATTACTCATAATTGGCATAATAAACTTATGGTTTAGGAATACTGTAAATGTTTCGCAAATAAATTAAACACTCTTTTGTCAATTTAAAAAAAAAACGTATTTGAAGTTAGAATGTCATAAGCGCGTTTGAAGGTTCAACTGTTTGGTGGTAAATGCAAGTGTTTGATTTAAAATTAATTTTTTTTCTTAAAAATTCAAATATTTGGTAGAAAAATCATCTTTCTTGGTATAAAATTAATACTCAATCAGTAACTCAACTGTTTTGTTGAAAATTCGTATTTTTTTCGTTGAAAATTCAACTATTTTGCCGGACTTTAGATAATAATAATTATTATATATATATTTATATAATAAATCAATTAGCATTGAAAAATTATTATAATAATCGCTTGAAAGTCAGCCGAGTAAAATGCAGGTTTGACCGAGAAAACCGGGAAATAACCTGGAATTTATTTTTAAGTTTGTGTGGCCACACTTGCTTTTACATTAATGCGAGAATATTAAATAATTTTTTACTCGGTTTATACTCCACATGTACATATATCAAGCCAGTATACAACTTTTTCCATGTGTACTGAATATCAAAAAATATTTTCTAAAATTAAAATGCTGAGAAATAATCGAGTTATTTTTAATTTGACGTTCAACATTGTTGCGCAAACTGAAGAAACTTTATATTTTTCATTCCTTTGTAGGGAGTTATTTTCACACCTAGGAGCAGCTTTTTATCCATATTCTAAATTAAGGAGAACAATACTTTTCTTTTTTAATAAGCCGTATATCCCATCAAATTGGCTTTATTCTACAACGTATGGCAACTTGCACGTCAGTTTTGGTTGAAAGTTGAATAAATATATTAGAATAGAAATCTCCGATTTATATGAGCCTGCTAGATTAAGTTCCTGGCTTATATTTTCTATACAGATTACAGGGTGCTAATAAATTCTTATGTTTTGCAAAATGATGCGGAACTACTACAGATTTAACCCGGGTGGCGATTCGGTGGACGATTTCAATTCGCCGGTCATTTCCCGGTTTTTTTCCGGTCAAGCTTTTCAATTTTCCTGGCCAACTAAAAGTAACATTCATATTTGCCGCCAAAAGCAAACATTTATTTTTATTCATGACGTTCATTCTAAACATCCATTAACACAACAGAGCAAAAGATTGCAAAACAAACCAATTTTGAAATAAATGCTTACATTTTCCACTATAAAATATCAATTTTAACAAAAAATGGAATATTTAAACTTTTAGTTGAAAAAATTAATTTCCAACACACAATACGGATTTTCAAGAAGATATTTCAATTTTCAACTTAAATAATGGATCTTTAACTAATATAATTGAATATTCAACAACAAAATAATAATTTTTACAGAAAAATATAAATTGCGTCAACAAAAACTAAAATAATTCAATTTTAGGTTAAAAAAATTAATGTTCAACCAAGCAGAATAATTTTCAAATAAAACTATGAAATATACAATTGCAATAATTTATATTTTCAGTTGAAAAATTACTTTCACACAAAAAAACTAACTTAAAAGAAATAGTTACATTTTAAAACAAAGTGATGAATTTTCAACCTAAATTGTAAATCTTGAACTGGAATTATTAAATGTTAAGTCAGAAAGATGAATTTATAACCAAAACGACGTATCTTTGATTAGAATACTTGAATTTTTGACAAAAAAGGTTAATTTTCAACCAAGAAGATTAATTTTTATAAAAAAGACGAATTTTCAATTGAAAAATATATCTTTTCAACAATAAATTAAGTAATTAAATTTCTAGTCAACAAAGGAACGTTTAACCAATGAGATAAATTTTCAATTCAAAATATGGAATACTCAACTGAAATAATAGTTATATTTTCAGTTAAATAAAAATAAAATTTAACCAAAAAATAAATAAATGTTATACAAAATAGTTAAATTTTCGACAACAAATCATCCTTTTCATCCAAAGAAAAAAACATGCTTTTAATCAAACAGCTCATATTTCAACCAAGAAATTAATTTTGAATTAAAATTATGAATCTTTAACCAATAAAATAATTTTTAACAAACGAGTTTAAGTTTTAACCAAGTAATTTTATTTCCAACCTAAAAGATGAATTTCCAACTAAAATGATAAATATTTAACTGAAATACTTGAATTTTTACGGAAAAAAAAACATTTTTAAACAAAAAGATTAACTCGTAAAGAAAAAGCTAATTATTTACAAAAAATAGATATTTTTACAAAATACGTGGTTTTTTAACGAAATAGTTGAATTTTCAATTAAAAATGACAAACTTTCATCCAAATTCATGAATTTTGTACTAAAAAATATCAATTTTCAACAAAAAATAGAACAGTTGAATTTTCAATTGAAGAAATTAATTTTCAACCAAACTCATAAACTTTCAACTAAAATGAATATTTCAACGGATCTCCACGTTTCGAGATCCCCTGAATCAGAAAATCAAGTTTTTACGATGGCGCCTGTCTGTCCGTCCGGCTGTCCTTAAACACGATAACTCGAAGAAATAAACGAATCGAATTGATCTTTGGCACATTTTTTTGGTCCTTAAAAAAAGTACGAGGAGTTTGTTAACCAGCCATTTTGAATAAAAATTCAAAAAGTGATCGCATTTTGAAAATTTTTGAGACCACTTTTTTCTGAATTTAAAAATTCTATGCACGGATATTTATAGTATTAAAAAATACGAAAAATTTATCCTAATGAATGAACAAAAATTGTTAAGTCGAAAAAGAGCTACAAATTTGTTATGAATCACTTTTAGATAGGACACGTTGTTTTGGTTTTAATCATAAAAATGACAAATTTCTGGAGAAATGAGAAAACGTACGAAAACAAATTGATAGAAAAGATATTCACCCAAAAAAGCGATACAAATTTGAAATAATTTATTGAATTCTCGTCATTTATGAGTGAGAAAATAATACAATTGTCCAAAACTTGACACCACAACATTCAAATTTTGAACTAAATGACGCAAAATATGAAAAAAATCTTCAAAGCGTTTGAAAAATCCTATAAAGTGTCTTAACTATTTCCCAATAGGATTCGTAATTTTGTTTTTATTTATCGTAAGTAATATGCAGAAAATCGAAAATTCCAACATTATGCCAAAATGTGCGAGATACTCGTATATAAAAAACTAAAAGAAGACTTGTGGGGTATTTTGTTTTATTTACAAAAAATAATATGAACGATTTTTATTAATGAAAGACTTTTCAATGAAAGATATAAAGCAGATTTTTTTTAATGAAACATTCACTTTCAAACAGATTTTCAACCAAAAATAAAATATGAACATTTTCTTTTAAAAATATAATTCTTAACCTAAAAAGAAAACAGGTCTTTAACAAAACAATTAAATTTTTTATCGGAACAGTTACATTTTTAGTTAAAATTTTGATTTTCAAAAAAGTAGTTACTTTTCAAAGACAGAAGAATTTTCAATTAAAATGATGAATCTTCAAACAAAAAAAACTAATTTTCAACATAAGAGTTTAACTTTTAACCAAGTAGTTAAATTAAAAAAAAAGATGAATTTGCAAAGAACAATTTCACCAAATTTTCTATTATAATTCAAAAATATTTCTTCTGAAATATGTGAATATGTGACGAATTCTGACTTGGAAGAGGGATTTAAAAATTTTCTTTCTTCTAAATCCGAATCATAATTCTTGTAAAAAAATTCCTTCCCATATCAAAAATTCCCCATTCCAAGTGAAATTATATTTCTTTACGGAAACTCTCTCTCCTTAAATAAAAACGATCATTATTTTCTAAAATTCCCTTTTCCAAGTGAGAATAAATGAAGAGTAGGCGAATAAAGCGTAATAATTCCATTTTTTGAACAAATTGAGAAGCAAAAAACTGCAAATTTGTTTTCTTATAGTGGAAAAAAAATCTTTTTCTCATATATATTTAAATAATAAAAAGCAAGTGGTCATTTCTCCGGTTTTCAGGGTCAAATTTTTTAATTTTTTAGGCTAAGTCAAGTGAATTGAATAAATAAGTTTATTGATATTAAGTATCTTAAAGTGTATTCTTAATTTCTTATTAGAATAAAAACTTTTTGGATGAATGAGAACAAAAAAAATAAGTACTTTTGAACAATAATAAATGACATTTTAATTAGGGTAAACTGAGATCATCTGAAAAAGTCTGAGATCCATAAACCCTAAATATTTAAATAAATCAGAAATCACTTTTCTAAACTGACCAAAATTATTTAAATATTAAAAACTTGAGTTTTACTGAGACCCGAAGTAAATTTCCGGTTTTCTAATTAAACTCCTGTTTTTTCCTGGCTAAAAAAATCGCATTTTTATCAATCTTACCTAGAGTCTGCTTAATCGTTGTCTTGAGAAATCCATCTACATCCCATCTCGAATTGACAACTGAGAACTGATCAGGATCATAAAGATAGATAGGAAAGCCACTCGTCAATGCACATCGACTATGGTCAAAACAATTGTACATTCTACAGGAATGAGGATCAGTGCTCGCAATTGTCACAGGCACTTCGTTGATCAAAATTCTTTTCGGGAGAGCTAACTCTGGCGTGTTTCGCTCCACAGCTTCCCTCTGTGCAGCTTGTGCCTGAATCACACTGATTTTCAGTCTATCCAAGTCCATCTGTTGATGCAAGAGTTCTTGTTTCAATTCGTCGATCCTTTGCGTAAATCCACTGACTTCTGTCTGAAGCTTCTGGCGTTTCGCTTCCAAGTCCCTCAGCTCATTACTGACTGACGTTTTGATGTGCAACATTTCTTCAATTCGTGCTTTTAAATCAACAGCCTTCATCGATGTGAAATCCTCAAAAGCTTCCAGCTTTGAACGGGTGTGATGAATATCCATGTTTGAAGAATCGGATTCCACCTAGTGCATTAATTAAAATAAACAAACCATAAGCTCAAATTACTTGGAATTCAAAGAAACATGATTGTTTATTGATACGAATCTTTGGAATCTTTAAGTTTTGGACTATTTGTTTAACAGAATATAAATAAAAAAGCACATAAGTAACTCTTGATATTGCCAATTGGAATCATAATTAATAGCAGTGGTATTGCTGAGGCCTGGCGTCGCCAGGGTACTTTTTTAAAGGCCGAAAGTAGTTGAAATTTCTACAAAAAAAGATTTTCTACCCAAACAGATAAATGTTTAACACAAAGAGATGAATTTTCAAGAAGAAATTAATTTTCAACCAAACAGCTGCATCAACAATCAAATAAATGAAATTTCAAGTGAAAAATACGTATTTTCAAAAAAATTGTTAAAGAATTAACCAAATGGTAAGATTATCAAGCCAGAAAAGGAGATTTTTTTCGGAGATAGTTTAATTTTAAACAAAAATGTTACTTTTAACCAAAAAAGATACATTTTAAACCAAGGAGGATGACTTTTCTACCATAAAAGATCAATTTTCAGTCCAAAAAGACGAATTTTTAACAAAATAGTTGAATTTTTATAGTTCGATTTTTGAAAAATAATTAGTTTTTTAACAAAATATTTGAATGGCTAACCAAATAGTTTGAATTTTCAACATACAAAAATGCATTTTTAATCAAATGATCGAATTTTGAAACAAAAAATTGTAAAATACAATCAAATGTTTTAATTTTCAAGATAAAAAGACAGATTTTCAGAAGACAGTTGAATTTGCATCAAAAAAATTCATTTTCAACAAGTAAGATGGCTTTTCTACAATGAACAATGCATTTTCAACAAAAGAGTGAAGTTTTTAAGATACAAAGTCGAATGTTTTAGGAGACAGTGAAATTTTCAATCTAAAAAAGATAAATTCTCAATTTAAAAGTTGGCCTTTCAAGAAACAAAAATAATTTTCTATCCAAAAAGGCAATTTTTTAACATAATATATGAATTGTGTACCAAATAGTTGAATTTTCAACAAACAGAGTAATTTTCTATCCCAAAAGGCAATTTTTGAACAAAATACAGTATAAAGTTTCAAATAATATTGAAATAGTTACATTTTCAGATAAACATTTGGATAAAAAATAACTTTGCTCAACAAAAAAAAAAACGAAATTTTCAACCAACAAGATGAATTTTCGACCAAGATTAATTTTCTACCAAAAAATACTTATTTAATATACAGGATAAAGTTTTAACCAAACATGGAATAGTTAAATTTTGAGATAAAAAAAATGTTAACGTAGCCGTTATATTTTCAACCAAAAAGTTTAATTTTTAACCAAGAAAATTATTGTTCTCTCAAAAAGACGAATGTTGAACAAAATACATGAATTTTCAATACAATTATATCATTTTAATTCAAAAAGATCAGTTTTCTACAAAACAATATAATTATTAAGATATAAGCTAATTTAAAAGCAAATTGTTGAAGTTACAAATATAATTATGAATCCTTAATAAGAAAACATTAATTTTTTCCCAAAGTAGTTCAACTTTTAGTCAAATAATCGACTTTTCAATTTAAAAAAATGAATTTTCCGCGAAGCATAACAGTTCATATTCCAATCAACAAATTTTATTTTTAACCAAAATGAATCAATTTTCAAAGAAGAAGATTAAATTTCTATTTAGAAAGAGGAATTTAAAAAAAAATACATGAATTTTTAATCATAAAGTTGAACTTTCAACTAAAAAGATAAATTTTTAACCAAATAGATAATTTTTTTATTTAAAAAGATCAATTTTTAACAAAAAATGGAATAGTTTAACAGTAAGACTAGAAAATTAATTTGTAACTAAACATGAAATGAATTTTCATCAAAATAGTTAAAATTTCAACAAAAAAAAAAGAAATGAAAATGCTACTAAAAAAAAAAATTTTAACCAAGTAGTTAATTTTTTAATAAAAAATAGAATTTTCTGACAATGCACTTACATATTCAACAACCTAATTCAATTTTCTACTAAATAATAGCATTTTTAACCAAACGAGACGATTTCCGAACCAAAACTATAATAGTAGCCTTTTCAATGAAAAAATTAACTTTTACCCAAAAATATAATTGGATTCTCTTACTGGGTTTAGGTTCTAAATGTTATCTAATTTCGTAACGTTATTTCAACTTATAGAATTCGCCCCCTTTTTACTACCTTAGTTTTTGCCCCCCCCCCCCACACACGTTTAGGTTTTTGCTGTCATATTTCAATATCTGTGGATAAAATAATTTTAAATGTAGAATATAATTTGTACCCAGAAAAATTACAGCTGTAAAGAACTTTTTTTAATGTTTAATTTATTATTTTTTGAACTGATTTAGTATTTTGAATAAGAATTTAATTCAAATGTTAAAGTTTTTTTCAAAAAAAAATATGAAAATATACCATTTTTTGATACAGGTGCTTTGATTCCTAAAATTTAGTTCAGATTGGTATAATTAAAAATTTCAAATATTAAATTATACTCTCAATCAAAACTTTTGATTTGTTCAAATTCGAATGACATTAAATTGAAAATCATAGAAACTACAGAAGGAGAACATATTGCATATTTAATGATTTTATATTGACTTGCGGGCCATTGGTGTTAAATTATAATTTGTGTCCAGTGTTAAGCTTATACTGCTTAAAAATATTCAGTAAGTAAAATTATTTTCCCCTGAAACTATATTATAAAACATGAAGTACGTAAAAGTTAAAGGTATCACAGAAATGCCCATATCTCTTACCTTGGATAAATAGTAGTGCGCAAATAGTGGCACGATGAATAAAATAACTGAGACCAGTATTAATATTCGTGATAATTTAATATGTGTGATCCAATGGCAAAAATCTCGACCTCCTCCACTTAGATGGTAGTGAGGGATAGGATCATAACCACTCCCTACCATCCTGACCATATATTGTTCACTTTTCGCTGGACATTTTAGTGAAAACCGCACATTTTTTCTCAGAGCATTTTTGATGAAACATAAAAAGCTGAAAAGCAGAAAAATTCTATACATTAGTTTGGATCCACATTTTAATTTGAAATAAAGGTAATATAAATCACTCACAAGTATTTTCCGAACTTTGTGAAGCCGCATTGAAAAACCGGCAAATTATACAGCACTATAAACCCAATTTAAGAGAAATGTACATCAACATATGGTCCTTTAAACCGCTTTTAAACAAAATGTTTTACGTAGAGGTTCACAATGTAACTTGCAAATTTTTGCAATACTTTAAAACACACAAAGTCTTATGAGATTATTAATTAATATATACTGTTATTGGGCTTATCTTTCTTCGGCAAATATTTTAAAGAAACTTTCAACATAGTAAATATACTTAAATTAACAGAAAATATTATAGTTTACTCTAAAAAAAAGTTTGAGGTTAGGTCTCGTAAACTGTCAACAGCTTACACCTGACAGCAGTGACAGCAGACACCCTAATGTTAGGGTTGTAAAATTTCATGAAACTTTAGTTCAATAAAAAGTTTCATGAAACTTTCAAGGTCTCGTGAAACATTGCAATGTTTCAAAGATGGTGGCCGGAAAATTCAAACCGCATATTATAGGAAGTGAAAATCAATTCACATTTTCTCAAGTAATCGTTGATTAATAATTAATTAACTAATGCAATACGCTTTGATAATTCCCCCTTAAATTAAATACTAAACATTTATTAACAAAATTAAGTTTTATAGCAAATACAGTTACATGATTAAGAATTTTAAAAACCCAATTTTCATATATTAAGTTAATATATTTATTAGTTATATTTAATAGACTAAGGCATTTTGAAGTATTCAGAGCAACAATTTTTAATATTTTCACCAATATCACAATTTTACTGCGGAACACTGAGAAACATTGAGAAACACTAAATAAAATTTCAAAAAAAGTTTAAACTTGCGGCGAAGTGGCATACGATACAAGTAACAAGTACCTAACCTGATCTGATTTCCACGCTTGCGCATATGGAAGTTCTCCCCCCCCCCATGTTTCATGAAACGATGAAACTTTAACTGTGGAACATTTGAAAGTTTCAAGTGAAAGTTTCAATGTTACAATGAAACGTTTCATTGTTCCCAACCCTACCTAATGTCAATGTCCCCCAAAAAATCTGTTGTTGGTAAGGTAGGTAAAATAGTTGTAGGTAAGGTAGGCTGAAGCGTCTGCGGGTTTCATATGAAATCGCATGCGCATGATGTCCGTGTCAAGTGTGGCGTAAGGAAAAATAATATTTTGGCTTTCGGGGGCCTAAACTTTCGAAAATGGTAAGCTTGCACATAATTTTAGAACTCTAGTCACAGTCTACACTGCTTCTTTACTTCCAACTAAAATAAGTTCTTCTTGCACGGCGGTTTCCTTCTGTTATTTTCAGCTTCTTTCCAAACGATAACCTATTTCTATCCGTTGTACAATTATTTTGCATATATGCTTGCACATACAAGGCGTTTTAGAATTCTGCTTTCATAATTCTAGATTCCTCAAAACTAAACTATAATTTTCAAATTATTGCTTTTCCAGAATAAAAAAAAAAATTCTAAAATTTTGATGGTTATCAACTAGTGGGTTTTTAAAATTCGTTCACGTGCCCATTTAATTTGTGCGTCTTTTTATTATGTGATAGTGTAGCAAAAGGAATTCTTTGAAACGTTTTCAGTGCGATTGTTTGCGTATCTATGAGTCATCCTCGAAATTTCCATGAGAATTTTGAGACATTCAGTCCATTTGCTCTTAACTTAAAGTAGTGACATTCGAGATTACATTGTGCAATCACTGCACGATTTCTCTTCTATACGATACTGTTTTCATTTCAATAATTTCATCATATACTTATGCAGATTCATTATTTTGCAATTTAAACACCTTGTTCCAGCATAAACTAAAATTTTCCCAGAGGGATAAAGTTAAAAAGTTTATAAATTTCACACAAACGGGAGAGCAGACAGCAATTTATTGCTTGAGCCAAAATGACTGGAAACTAGACTTAGCAAGTGACAACTACTTTCAAAATCCCGAGGCATATTATAAAGAGCCTAAGAATTCGGTAGATAAGAAAAAGCTCGAAATATTATTTAATAGATACCAAGGTAATAATCAAGACATTATATTTAGATTTATTTTGACAAGTGCAGAAATTAATTAAAAAACATTATTTTCTTAGATTCCACAGAATCTGACAAAATAACTGCAGATGGGATCATGAAATTCCTGGACGATCTAAGCTTAAGTCCTGAAAGTAAATTAGTTTTGATAATCGCCTGGAAATTTAGAGCAGAAACGCAGTGTGAGTTCACCAAAGATGAATTCATGAATGGCATGGTGGATTTAGGGTAAGAATAAAGGACTTGTGACTCGCATATGAATATATAAATGTTTGTAATAGTGTAATTTTGATTTTATAGTGTAGACAGCATAGATAAACTCAAGGTGCGTCTAGGTAATTTAGAAAGTGAAATTCGTGATCCTCTAAAGTTTAAGGACTTCTATCATTTTACATTTAATTACGCTAAAAATCCCGGCCAAAAGGGATTGGATCTTGATATGGCAATTGCTTACTGGAATATTGTACTCGATGATAAATTCAAGTTTCTCCCTCTGTGGTGCCAGTTCTTGCAGGTAACGTAAAATTCGTTTTATTTTTTACATAATAAACGGCCTCACAGACTGGTTCTTATATCTCCTATTGCGCCCTATATTCAATTGAGGTCCTTAATGTACCCTATTTTCAAAATTTAGTGCCTGTGGTACACTTTAGTAACTTTTTTAAATTTAAATATCACGTTAATCACTTTTCTTTCAATAAATTATCTAACGGGGTAATCAATATTCTATTTAGGTCTATACTTAGTTCTGAATTGTCTTGAATTCTGTTAAAATCTTTCAGAGTATTTTTAAAAATTTCGAGAAATTTTTAATAAATTTGAATAACTTGCAGGAATTTTTTTAACTTTTGAGGTATTTTCGAGGGATTTTAATTTGAAATATCTTAGGGAATAATCGCTGTTATTTTCAATTCACCTGATCTTAAAGCCAACAACTTACATCAACAATTTCTACAAAATTCTAGGAAATTTTAAAAGATTCGAAAGAATTTTTTATTAATTTCATTACATGCACGATAAGGTTTTAAGATATGTTAAAAGATTTCACATGATTTAATTAGGTTTCCGAGGATTTTAAAGATCTCAATATCTTAATATATTTTTTAAGGAACTATAATCATAGAATTTCACGGGATTTTGTAATAATTTAGTGGATTTCAACGAATTTATTCACGAGAAGTGAGGTTTTTTCCAGGATTTCGAAGGATTATAAATATTTTATGGAATCTAAAGATTCATAGACAACTAATTAGAAGGGATTTCAAAAAGTTTGAAATATGTTAGTAAGTAGAATTTTCTAGAATTTTAAAAAGATTTCACAGGATTTAATCAGATTTCCGAAGAGTTTAATTATTTTGAAGGATTTTAAAGCTCTTAGTATCTTATAATACATTTTTAAGGAAATATAATAATAGAATATTGAAAGATTCCTAGAAAAATAATTTAAAAGGATTTCAAAGTTTTTGAAACATTTTAGGGTAAAAAATTTTCCAGACTTTCGGAAGATATGGGAGGATTTTTTCAATTCTTGAGAATTCTTTTAAATATTTTAATGCACTTGAATTTTTCTAAATTTACTAAATTGTACTTAATTCAAGGTTTTTTTGTTGACCGAATGTATTTCTAATCAGGTAGCACCCTATACACTTGAAATCAAAGAATCTCTCGGGGAGGAAATATGTCCCTTTTCAGAAGAAATTAGGCGATACGTATTTTTCCGATTTGCAAAAAAAAATCCAAAAAGTTACGCGTATTTGATTATTGTGCTTTGTTTTTCAAAATAAAACCCGGTTTTTTCTTTCAACCTTTATAACTTTTGATCTAATAAAGAAATTAAAAATATATTTTCTCCAAAAAAACCAATCTTTAAATTTTTTGCCAATTTCTTTTCAACTTGCATTTTTATAATGAAGATATCTGGTAAGTTTTATACTTTCTAAATACCTTTTGTAGGCAGGACAATTCTTTTTTTCTTACTTTCGAATTTTTTACTTTTTCTCGGAAACTATGACAGATAGGAAAAAGTGTCAAGATAAAAGTTTAAATGTCTAAGAAATTTGCATGAAAAATGTCTTTTTCTTCTATGATATTTGTTATTGTTGGCGAGAAAAATTAAAAAATTACATTTTTAGGGGGGAAAATTCTCCTGGCCTCAAAAATGGTTTACCCCATATGATCCTAATGAATTCTTCTAAATTTACTTAATTATGCTCAATTCAATGGACTTTTAAAAATTGTATACTTAATTCATCTTAAATTCTTTAAAACTCGCGTTACATTCTTGGGCACTTCATCATATTCTTTTAAATTCTCTTTAATTTTTGCTAAACTCATTTCAAACTTACTAAATTCAGTCAATATTTTCATATTTTTGAAATGTTTTCAATCAACTTGATTAATTTCTTAATTAAGTTTTATTTTTTAAAATAAATTTTAGCGAATGCTTCTCATTTCCCGTAAATTCCTCTAAATTCACACAAATTCTATTGTAATTAATGGTAGTAGGACTTCAAAGATTTGAAGAGATTTATATTTTTTTTAATTCACCCTGAATTCTTTCAAATTGTCTTGAATATACTTAAATTCTTCTAAATTCACTCAATCTCTTTAATTGAATGAATTTTTAAAGTTTTTATATAACTGATAATCATTTGAAAAATTCTTTTGATTTTTTCTAATCTCGTTTCAAATTTACTGAATTCAATTAAGTTTTTAAAAAAATATTTTTAAATTCTTTCCAATTCATTCGGATTGTTTGGAATTTGAGTTGAATTGTTTGAATTCTTATAAACTTAACCAGAATTTGTTATCCTTTAAGCGCGACAAATATTACCACTATGACCGTGACATAAAGTACCTTTTGGTCCTTATATTTTATCCTATAGGGACTGTGAGGCCTGTTATAAAGACTATTCTATGTTAGAAAACGTTTTGTTGACTATTCTTATGATAATTTATACAATTTTTCAGGAACACCACAAAAGGTCCATTCCAAAAGACACGTGGAATTTGTTGTTAGATTTTGCGCTCATGATAAACGCCAGCATGACAAATTACGATGAAGAAGGAGCCTGGCCAGTGTTGATCGATGATTTTGTGGAGTGGGCACAACCACGACTTCCTCAGACTCTTTAACCCTATTTTAATGAGGTCATTAAAATTCAGTTTGAAATCTATATTTATTTAGTTACTACAGCGCGCAATCTCTAATCTCTGGATACTGTTATTCCCATTGCCAATATTGATTTGTACACAGAATTAGACACGCGCTCTGAAAATTCATGAATATCTCAATTTATCTTTTATATTTGCTTTTATAGGAAATCAAATTTATTTCTAACGAAACCAGTCTTCGTCTATTTCTGCCTAAATTTCATCTGCTTTAATTTAATCGATTGATTGCCAGAAACAAGTATAAAATCATAGTACAACATTTCTGACACAGTTCAGATTGAAAAATTTATTTTTACAAGTAAATATGAGAAGTAATATTTAATTCAGCATTATAACTGTGTGCAAAGCAATATCTTTGGGGTATTTTCGTATGTATAAAAATTGAGAATATAAAATTGTTGCTCAATTACCAAAGCTGTACAAAACGTCATTGAACAAGATTTTCGAATTGGATTAGAGGATCAGATAAATCAAGTGGAAGGTATGGCAGAAAATCAATTTATGCGTTTTACAGATTGTGATTGCTAGAGGACTGTAAAAAAGCTACCGATGAAGATACGCCCTATGCACTTAAAAGTGATGTACTTGTACCATATAAGTATGTTGAGTATACAAAGCAAATTACTAGTTCTTTTCAAACTCCAGGCGAGATATTTTTTTGCTTTTATAGTACCAAATTTTATTATTTATAATCACGTTTCGGTACTCTCAAGAGTAAAATAAATTACGTTTCTTTTTCTATTCCTGATATATTTAAATTTCATTTCCATTTGTATAGGGATTACTAGAGATGTAAAGAACTCAAAACAGAAACAGAATTTAACAAAGAGGAATTAAACATTAACATTTTAGCTTGAAACGTTTAACGCTCTACTCAATTAAAAAAATGTTACATCTCTAGGGATTAGACACCCTTCTTTGTCGATGTAAAATGTTTCATGGTGTTATGCGAGGTGTAACGTGTAACCAGTTACTTCAGAATTTATCCTCGATATATTGACATGCATAGGAAAGACGGTACAATAATTTCACGATAGGCTGATTGAAGCGCCGTGAACGATTAACAAATATAATTACTGGAATCTTAAATATATTTACTATACTGGCTTCTTTTCGTGCCTGGTTAAAATATATCCTAAGTGTGAATTCCCTGTAGAAGAATTTTAAACCAATTAAAGGATAAGTTTTAACGAGATGTAAAGAAATCAGGGTTCAAGGCAATTTGCATTTTTCAAATGTGATATTCATCCACCATGAACTAGTATTTTTTCATAGCCGATGCAACAACTGTGATTACAGATAACGCTCGTGTGTTTTAATAATCAATCTGTATTTCTACATATTAGATACAAAAACGTTCAACGTAATTAATTGTAAAAGTTCAAACGACATTCATTAAGTTCCTCCAAATTTTACACTCCATCAGAACACCTTTTGTGATAAAGTATAAAAAGGTGACATATTTACATTAGAAATCTTAGATATTTCAGGATCATTCCGTCTCTATTTTACTGATGCTTAAACACTAGAATAGCTACACACTTGGAAATGAAGAAACATATTGTTTTGTATGTACAATATGAATCTTTCGTAACATAGTTACAATATCATTGATTTATGGAAAAAGAGATTTATATCGTATATTTACGTAATTCTTAGACATCACTAGATGTAATAGTAACAAGTTCTTCGTTGACGTTTAATGTCTTCATACATTTTCATTTTAGATGCTCATACGTTTGCGTGTAACGTAATTCAGAAGAGTGTGCATACAAATTGTTAATGCTAGGTAACATTTATGCAGTGCTGAAGGAATTAAAAACCTTTGTTTTTAATTTCCAAAATACGATATTTTAAGTCGCTACATACAATGTAATTGAAAATCGACATTAGAGTCTTTGATATTATTTTCTTGAAGAACTTACTTCAGCATTGCCGGAATAAATGCGCAGGGTTTGAAAAGCCCATAGGAAGGTTGTAAATAATGTAAATAAATTCGTCGTTATATTAATCTGTTTAGTTGGATTAAATAAATCATTTTAGTGAGAAGAACGTGTGTCTTTAATCTTTCTAAGAACAATGCATTTTTTATTTAATTTTCAAGGGAGTCATACGTTTTTCGTTAATTTAACAGCTGTAACAGTTGCACGATCCAGAACATCGTGTTGCATTTTCACGTTGATATATAAAAGCCAGTTCATATTGGTCTGCGTGCACTTTATAACAACCGTGTAAAACAGCATCCATATACCAGTCACATAAAACTTCCAAATTATCTAGTTTTGTCTGAAAATTACCATTTTTGTCGTATTAACTTTGAATGTTATTAGTTTCGATTTTTTACCTGAGCAACAACCAATCCAAATCTGATGTTTTCTATAGTATTGTGGGCATGAGAATCAAACAACAAAACCTAAATGAAAATAAGAACAATGACAATTTGAAAATATTGATTTCATGTAAGGATAAATGAATACCTTTTTTATATTTTCTTGGAAAATGAAAAGAATCGTTCGACCACAGGTGATAAGAAGCATAAACAAGTTTTCAGACTTCGGACGCAAGTACCAATCTTTCAAAAAAGACCTTATGTTCCTGCACAAACCTTTCTCGATTTTTTCATAAATAACTCGAAATTTCTATAAATTAGAAGAGAGATTTTCGAAAATTGGAAGGTTACCTTCTCAATTTGATTTCATTCTGAATACAGATTTTCACCTATTTTGGAAATTCGTCACCTTTTTCCAATTGACAATTGACAATTTTAATTCTTGAAAGTTTGTAGCGACGGAATCCATTTTAAAGTAAATCGCGCTTTATGCTTATTAGGGTGCCCCATGAAATCCTTTATTTTTTATTTTCTAAAATTTCTTTCTTTTGGCAAGAAAATGATTCTTTATTGTTTTAGAATTTTAAAATAATATTTCGTGGTGGCTATGAAGTGTTTTAGAAACTGATTTGAAATTTTTTTTATTTCCAGGAAAAGTGTTGATTAAAACGTTTTTACCTAACAGTAGAAATTATTGTCAGTAAGCTAAGTAATATTTCCTGAGAGTGGTATAATTTTCCACAAGATAGAATAATTTAAATTGTAGGAGTTAAAATTAAAAAACATTGGAAAATTGAATATTTGGCATAAAACACTTCATAGCGACCTCTAAATTTTTTTTAAATATAAAAAAATGGGTTATCATTTTCTTATCGAAAGAAATTTTTGATTTAAGGTTTTTGAACATCAAAAGCAAAGGATTTAATATCACAGAATCAGTCGCCAAAGAAAATGTTTTTTCAAAAGAAACAAGAACAGAAATATTTTTTAACTAAATGTAGGTATTTCATTTTCAAGTCTAAAATAACTTAATTTTATTTTGGAATTCTTCGAAAAATTCAAGTTGAACAAAATGATGGTGATTTTTCAAAAAATGTCGAAAGATAATTTACTAAAAAATCACGGCCATTTTATGTCATAAATTTGAACTATTAAAAGTACAATAGAATGCTCCGCCCGTAGAAATAATACCACACTTTAAAGACAATTTTCGACAACTTTTTAGATTAATCTACGATGTCTATTTGGGAGTTAACATACTGCTGTAAAAAAACTTGACTAAAATTATTTTTTAATTAAATCGGCAAAAGACTTGCCATTTAATTTTTGTTGAAAAAAGAATATGGTCTTTTTCGTCGACTATCGACTTATGCATAAACCGCGCGCCTGCTAAAAAATCAATATATTAATTTTTAATAACTGCATAAGAAACAAATTTAAATTTTTCAAGTCGTTCAACTAATACAATGTTTTAATAAGCATTGATTTACATGTTTATTTGACCTATAACACTATTTTATGTAACCTATTTTTAGGAAGAGAATTCACATTTTCCCTTTTTAACGGCAATATAGGTATTGGGGTGAGCCGAAAAAAATTCTAGCAATCGATTTCTTATCAAAAAAATTGTTAGTGCTTTATAAGCTGAATGTACCGGATTTTTTTAATTTGTACTCTTAATATCTTTACCTCCACAACCGCGTTGAAAATGGAAAAAATTAAATTCAAACGTAAAATATATGCAAAAATGCATTCTTACAGTTGCTAATTTTTTTATATCACTGTTCATTTCATGTAATTTATATTCTCATATTTATTTGAACAAAAGAAAAACACGTTACGTAATTTGTGAATGATCCCTTTTTTAAATTGAATTTTATTAAATTTTACGCAAAAAATTACTTTTTTTTAATTGTAAGAAGTAAATAATTAATTCCTTAATTAATACCAATTACAATTTCTTAGTAAAATCTGCATTGTTTCGGAAATGAGGCATCTCAATTAACTCTTGATTGAAATATGGCGCTTATGTAACCGTTTCGTTTTTCAGCAATATAATAAAAAATGTTCAGGCAATTTCGTGCGCGGACTTTAAAAAAGATAAAATTCAATTTGAAAAAAATGTGGTCAATTTTTTATTTTTTATATATTTTTAACGTAAAATAGGCGCGCGACTGATGTATTTAACGCGTGCTTGGTCTTTGAAGTACCCTCCACATTTGTGCACAGACCACAATGCGAAATTTTCTACATTCTATGTTCAAAACCATTATATCAAATTCCTATTACAATTTCTTTTTGCGTGTACCTTGGTTTGGCACTGCTTATTCAAATATTGCAAAATAATGTTCGCATTTTATTTTTCCTGATCCTAATAGGACCCTGTTGTGGTTGTTTAATCCTTTTCCCTTTGTTTAAGTATATATATATATATATATATATATATATAATTATATCAAATACTGTAATTCAAACCCCTCATCAACTACAATCATAAAGTAAAGCTGAACGTTTTTTTTTAATTTGACATAAAAGAAGGTTCTCAAAGCACCTGCGGCCTTGACGATTACATTCTCATTGCCATAATCGCGCTTCGCGCTCTACTGCTAGATTATACAGGCTCTAATGTTTAAAAATGTGGGCTTATTGAAAAATTCGGCTAAAATAATTTAAAAATATATTTGGTATCTAGTGAAAATGTTTGGATCTATGAAAAAAATAATTTTTTCTATTATTTGAAGATTTTCACATTTTTTAAACATATAACTTTTCTAATTTTCATTAAAATTAAAAAGCTTATTTGGATAATTTTCAAGTCTTTTACCCATCTATAAGAAACTTTAACAAAAATTTATAAAATTTAAAAATTTTGAAAATGCACTCAATTTTTTATTTTTGGTTCGAAATATCTGATTAACGAACTTAGCCTTTATTTTGGGGACCTTCAGATGTGTATCAAATGCGGACTCGATTGGACAAATCCCTCAAAAGTTGGCGTGGCTACAACATTCAAGTAACCATACATACAGACACGGATGAAATTTTATGGTTTTCGGATTCTGTGAGTGCCGAAACGTAAAGATCCGTTAAAAACCAGAGATTGGAAATTTGGACGATTACATTACATTCTCAGGAATGAGAATGTAAACATTGTTATCTAAGAATTCATTTTTTCATATATTTTGAGCGTCAATTTAATTTTTTCCAATTTCCACACGCGTGAGGAGATAAAAGACATTCATCGATTAAAAAAAAATTACAGTATATTCAGCTCATTAAAACCTAACAATTTTTTACTATTAGAAATTGATCACAGGGTATGTGACGACTGATCCCTGACGGACCGAAGGAACCTCTACAAAGTACCCGTAAAGACCCCATTTAGTTCCTTTAAAAAAGAACTCGAAAAAACAGAAAAATCAACTTTTAAATTGTTGAAATTTGGATTCTACGTAAAAATTCCCTATAGAAGGTCACGAAATAATCGCAATAGTTTTTTTTGCAACGGTAAGAAGTTTAAAAATATATAAGACATATAACGCCTGTTGACTGCTTCTTAAAGGCGATGCGTTTGAAGTGTAGCAGTCAACAGGCGTTATACATCTTTTTTTTTACTTTTTACCGTTGCAAAAAAAACTATTGCGATTATTCCGTGACCTTCTGTAGGGAATTTTAACGTAGAATCCGAATTTTAGCAATTTAAAAGTTGATTTTGCTGTTTTTTGGAGTTTTTTAAAAAAGAACCGAATGGGGACCCAATGGGGTCTTTACGAGTACTTTGTAGAGGATCCATTCGGTCCGCCAGGGATGTTACAGAGATTAGACTTCTAAAAGGTAATACCTACCCATTCTCTGAGTGTGCTCAAATTGTCTCCTCCAAATTCTAAAGCTTCAACTGTATTTAAATACGGATGAGAAATAAGCCCTTGTTCCAAAATCCAGGCGTGAGTGTGATTTCCTTCAATCATTGACTCTGCTATTAAAATATTTAATTCTGGACACTCTCCTACTGATCGTACATTTAGTTTTGTTTCACAAATTCTTTGAGCTAAGAGAAGGCAAATTAAAGTGCACGCTTCGCTTCCTAAATTTAATGAACATTCGTGCAAATTAAAAAATCATATTTTAAGTCTAATTAAATAACCTCAAGTTTGTTGTGAAATTATTATAAAATATATTTTACGTTTCTGTCCTGGTGGATACCGGCTTTGTGAAAATGCTGGATGGTACCAACAGACATTGATGCGATCATCTGAATGATCTTTTATGAAAGATGGAAAGCACTCACTGAATAGTGGTGGTTGTGTCATTACTTTCTCAATTAATTATTTTTTTAAATACTCTTCCATTTCGGCGAATTTACTGGATTTGGATATTCCATCCATTTTTTATTTCTACGAATAAATGAAACTTATAAATAAATTTTTATTTTATTACTGACATATATATCCTTTTTAGATACTTATACATGCATAGAAAACCAATCCCAAACATATAATATATATTTAAATAATAAATTAAAAGTAATCAAAATAATATGATAATATTTTTACCTGATTAACATCTGTTCAATTTTTTCTTATAATATGTGTTTACTTTTTCTATTTTTTTAAATATTATTTAATTTTATGACATAGCCAAGACAAGTGTAAAAGTATATATGTCGTTTTGAGAATAATTGAAGTCTGACCCAAAAATATTTATACACTAAAAAACATTCAGATTGTTCGAAAAAATTGAGCGTTCGAATTTTTCCCACTTCAAAACTTAAAAGGGAAGTGTACAAAAACTATTTCAAAAAGCTTTTGAAAATGTATATATGAATACTAATTTTTGCAGGTATAAATAAAAATGGTTTGAGTTTGCGTTTTATATCTGAGGAGTAATTAGTTCTGAATGTTTTTGAGTCATAAGCAGATCATAAAAAAAGCTTTTACATGAACTGAGTAGTGCTCGTAAAATCAGAAAATTTAGCAAGATGGCCGCAGTAAAGTTAGGTTCACATTTAAAAGAATTAAGAATTCTTCTCTGTCAAACATCAAAGTCTAGTCAAGGAGTTAGGTAAGATGAAAATAAAGTACAGCAGCTATTCTTTAATTGCTGTTCGTTACTTATTCTCTTCTTGAACAGTAATCACAGGTTTTGCACCTTTTGATCAAATTCTATAGGTTATGTTCTTGTTCTTAGGGAATTCATCGAACAACAATATGTATCATTGAAGAAGAACAATCCTTCGTTCCCAGTTTTAATTAGAGAATGCTCAGCAATCGAACCAAAGCTTTATGCTCGTTATGGTAAGCGATATTTTCTTTAAATGTTGTAGTCACTTTTTATATTATCCTCTTTGAAGAGATAAAAATAAATTAAATCATTTGTTATTGTACATTGTTTTAAAGCTGATAAACTTTATGTAACTTATTTTGTAAACTTCTGTTACGTAAGGGAACACAAATAGTAAATACAGGATCGTTCATAAACTACATTACTATTGGGGGGGGGGGGGGGGGGTCCCGAGAGGAAGTAAGGTTCCAAAGTTAAATAACTTCTGGTACATTTTCTTGATGATAAATTGTAAAAAAAGTTTGCGACTTTTTCGAAAGATGTCCACGTAATGTTACAGTTCAATAATAATTTAGTGAGTTTGTTAAATTCCTTTCATATTTCAGACTTCACACTCTTTTCCATATTGTCCTCTTTCCCCTTTTTTTAAAGAATATCTGTTTTTTTTCTTCATTTTTTCCAAGAAATTTCGCCTTTTTCTCGATTTTTCATTTAAGGTTTTGTTTTGGTTCAAAATTCTACTTACCTTTTTTTGTTGAGAATTTACTTTTTCTGCTGAAAATGTAGCTTTTATATTTGTAGTCCAAAATGTATCTTTTTCAGTTCAAAATTTATATATTTGGAAATTCGTGTTTTCTACGAATATACTCTTTGGTTTAAACTTGAACTATTTGATGGAATAGTCTTATTTTTGTATTGCATTCAACTGTGTTCTTGTTGAAATTTAAATCATTTTGGTTAAAATATCAATACACTTTTTATTGAGAATTCATCTTTTTTGTTTGAAAATTCAACTACTTGGTTGAAAGATGAACTACTTTATTAAAAATAAATTTTAGTTGAAAATTCATCTCTAGAGTGGAAAATTCAACCAGTTTTTTTAAGTGAAAATAAAATGATTGCGTTATTGATTAGAAATACATTATTTTTAATTGATCTTTTCTATTTAAAAATCCAAATATTTGGTTGAAAATTCAACTATTTAGTTGAAAATTTATAGATTTTGTTGAAGATTAAATTATTTTGTTAAAAATTCATCTTCTTTGGTTTGAATTGAACTGTTTTTTATTTCAATTTAAAATAGTTTTTCGTTGAAATATCAATTGTTACAGGCTTCGTTGATAATTCATCAATACATAATTGAAAAGTAACTTTCTTGTAAAAAATTCTTACTTTCGGGTTGGAAATCAATTATTTGATAAAAAATACGTCTTTTTGTTTGAAAGTTCATATAGTCATGTATACCACCTTCCTTGGTAAAAAAATGCAACCTATTTCGTTTAAAATTCATCTATTTGATGAAAATTCAACTATTTTTGTAGGAAATTCAAATGTATGGTTCAAAAGTAAACTATTTTTTTAAATTGACTAATTGATAATAAATTTAATTGTTTGTTATAAATTCAACTGTTTTTTTATTCCTCAATTGGGTTAAAAATTCATTTTTTTGGGGTAGAAAATTAATCTTCTTTTTTTGAAATTCATCGTTCTGGCTTTGAATTCAACTATTTTGTTAAAGATTCGCCTTTTGTGGCTCAATTTAACTGGTAGAACATCCGTTAAAAAAATTTTTTATTGTAATTAAACTTTGTAGTCTTGGAATGTAACTATTCCATTTTTAGTTAAAAACTTATGTTTTTGTTTTGAAAATTTAACTGTAGTATTTTGTTAAAAATTGATTGAGGATTCAACTATTTTCTTTAAAGTTCGAGTTTTAGTTGAATTCAACTTGTTGAAAATTAGTTATTTATATTGAAAATCAATTTTTTAAACTGAAAATGTAACTATTCCATTTTTGTTAAAAAACTTTTATTATATTTTTATGGGTTTAAAATTCAACGATCTTTTTCAGTCATCTTTTTTAGGCAAAAACTTAACTCCTGTTGAAAATTTAACTGTTTTTTAAAAGCTTTCTTTGTGGTCGGAATTTTGCGCACTACGGAACTTATTAGAAACGCGAAAAGGCGCAGAGTAAATTTTGATTATGTGTATAGCCAACGGCTTTACTTCCGGGGGG
>NC_046658.1:72630339-72637057 GCF_010883055.1 Belonocnema kinseyi
TGATAGCGTGGTTTATGAATGATCCGTGAGTAGTATCAAAACTTTCTTAAGAGTCTAAATAATAGTTGTTCTTTATTTGCAGAATATGGAAAAGAGAAATGTGTACCTTTATCAAATCTGAAATCAGAAGATATTCTCGGACAGATAAAGCAACTTGCTAGTAGCTCGCCGTGATATTTTAGATCATGATTACTGAATATAAATTTTAATTTATTTAGTTGATTAAATACATGTACAAAAAATATGTAAGTTACAAGAAAATTAAACTGTTTTAAACACGCTAATTTATGTGCCATATTTTGTCTAGCTTATTAAGACTCATTTCGTCTAAATAATTTTAAAATAAACTACTGAATATGACAATGACTAATATAGAAGGAGGTCGAATCCACTTCAAGTAGAGGCAGTGCAACTTTAAATCATAGAATCGGTCGCTGATGAAATATATTATTTTTCAACGCGTATTTAAGAATGTATAACTTTTCATCTGAATGAGATATTTTGGTTTTATTTCGAGCATCTCGTGGAGTTTGTAGCCTTTTTTCAAAATACACTAGAAACTTGACAAAATTAATTTAACAAAACGGCGCCAGTTTTTTTTTAAATAAATAAAGTTTTTCTCAAAAATCACACCTTTTTGTTACTTAAATTTTTTCGGACTGTCACTTACATGAGGAAGAAATCATGTAAGTTTAAAGCGAACTAAAGTATTTTTCTGTTCAGGATATTTTATTTTTGCAAAAACTGAAATTTTTTCATAGAACCTTATGCCTATGATATTTTGAAAAACATCATTGTGAGTATTCTGTCAAATTTTTCCTTTAGATTTGTACAGTTATAACTGAGTACTAGGGTATTGGTCAAGTCGATTAAAAATTATCGAATGTTGAATTTCTCCAATTTTTTGTGTATGAAAACAACATTTTTTTCATATATTTTTTCGCTCCAAGTTTATTTACTTCCATAAACATTACCTAAAGAATCTAATCATTTTGAGTTCTTTTTTGCCCACCTTAGTACTCAGTTATAAATATAAAAAAATTAACTGCATCTGAAAAAAAGACATTTCATCAGAGACCGATTCTGTTATTTGAAGTAGCACTGGCTGTCGGATTTGAAATGGATTTGGTCACAAACAATTTTTTTTAGTACTTTCCCAAGTAAATTTTCTTTATTTACACATTCATCTATTAAACATACATCAACTTTTCAGAATTGAAAAAATAATATGTGTCAGAGATTTATTACAAAATAAAAGGAATATTTGTTATATTGGTAACCAAATTTAGTGGCAATATTAATCCGATTTTTTCTAAATATCTCTTTTCATTTTGTTTAACGGGCTCTAGTTTTTAAAGGGTGGAAGTCCAAACTCTTCAGGCTTGAAATCCAGAAGACTGTCCAGTACTGTGGTTGCTTTTTCCGTGAAACTTTTAGGGAGACTTGGATCTGGCACCATTACCACTTGCATTCCTGCAGAAAGAGCCGCCTCCACCCCATTCGGAGCATCTTCGAAGACAAGACACTGAAAAAATGAATGTAAATATTTCATTCTTGATAATTTTAAAACTCTGAAAAAACGAACCTTCAAAGGATCTGGATTGTCAGGAAACCGACTAGCTGCTACCAAAAATATATCGGGACTAGGTTTTCCCTTTTTTACGTCAGGATCAGAACCGCCAAGGACTCTGTGATGAAACAAATTGAAAACATCCATCAATTTCTTTGTTTTTAGTTCAAAACTGTCCTTGCTAGAACTTGTTGCCAGTGCAATTGGAACGTTGTTTTCAACCAAGTGACGCAAAAGTCTCTCAGCACCTATTCAAAGACATGTTCATCCAAAATTCTTTTAATTATTATCAACTACTTTACCCCGATTCAATACAAATATGTCATTATTAAGTATTAAAATGCCCAAAAGAAGTAAAAGGATTTTAGACACAAGTGTTATAAATTGTAATAACCTAAAACATTTTTTCCAACAATATAGTGAAGTTAGGCTTGAAGAATTTTACTAAAACAATATTTGGGCATTCTATTATGGGTGTTCAAGTTTGTAAAGGTAGAATTGATAATTAAGTCAGGTTGAGTTTCTAATCAAGATATTTAAAAGATTATCATACAAGTAAAATGTATCCCTTACAGGCCTCACTGTCCCTATGGGATAAAATACAGGAACCGAAGAGTAGTTTTAGTCACGCTCATAGGGTACTTTTTTACGCTCAAATGGTAAGAAATTAAGGATAAATTCATAAGATTTAAAAAATCAAGTTAAATTCAAAATAATACAAATGGATTAGAAAATTTGCTAAGAAAAGAATCCATTTATTTCAGTTTAATTTGAGTGAATTTAAAAGGAGTTTAAGGGAAATGAAAAGCATGCGATGAAATTCCTAAAAAAATCAAACTGAATTGAAAAAAAATTGAATTCAAAACATTCCAAAAATATAAAAAAATTGATTGAACTGAGTAAGTTTTACATGAGTTTAGAAAAATTAAAGAGAATTTAAAAGAATTTAATGAAATGTCTAGAGATATCAGATGACTTAAAGATTTTAAGATGAATTATACAAAAACTTTGCAAAAGAGCAATTGAATTGAGTAGAATAAAGTGAATTTAGAAGAATTCTGGGCGAATTCCAAATAAATTGCAAAAAAGATTTGAAAATCTCTTGAAATGTTTAAAAAACTACAAAATTTCTCACTGCGTATGAATCAATTAAATTAAAACCTTTTTTTTCAAATCCTGTAAATTGATAAAAACCCTTAAAAAACCGTTGAAATTGTGTAAATCTTTTGAAAATGCCTTGGAATCTTTTAATATGTGCTAAGACATTAAAAATCTTTTTAAGTTTTGTAAAGCTCTTGATATTGCCAAGGTACTTAAAAAAATACCTTAAAATACTTGTAATCCTTTGATTATTTTATTTAATTGATTTTCACAATCAATTAAATAAAAATTTTAATAAAGTGAAAAAAAAACATTTAATTAAGCTAATTTAGAAGAATTCACTTCAATTTAAAAAAATCAAAAGAAATCCAAAAAATTAAAAGAATTCAGGATGAATTCCATAGAATAATTTAAAATCTCTTGAAATCTTTGAAACCCTAAGAAATATCTTAGTTCTTTAAAAAATCCATTAAAACATACTAAATTATTATTAAGTTCCGTGGAATTCTAGGAAATCTGGTGATATTTCCTGAAATCCTGGAAAATTGATTGAAATACCTTGAGAATTAAAAAAAAAAAACCATTATAATTAATAAAATCCTTTGAAGTCTTATAAAATCCCGTGAGTCCTTTTAAAATATCATAAAAACTTATTAAACCCCTATTAATAAAAAATTCATTGGAATCATTTCAAGTTCCCTAAAATATTTCAAATTAAAAGCTCTTGAAAAATCCTTAGAAGTTTTGAAACAGCCCTAAAATCTTAAAAATCTCTTTAAATTATTTAAATCTGTTAAAATATTTCAAAAACACCTGAAACAAAAGTTAAATTATAAAAAAATTACATTATGAGCTGTATATAGGGTACCATAGGGACCTTAACTGAACATAGGGACCATCTGTGAGGTCTGCCCTTAACTAGAGACACTTTTTGTATCATAATTGGACCATATTGATACTTCGTAAATCGTTTTAAAATAAAAAGAACTTTTCACCACAGGCTTGTCGTAAGTTCATTAAATTTTCAAACTAAAATAAACGACCTGAAAACTATTTTGAAAAATGGTTGTTTAAAACCTATAAATCAACACTCAACCTGACTTGCGTTTGTGTATAGGCGCAACAAATAGCATATTGTTAATACGTAACTACAATACAAATAAACATTCCAAATTGTTTGACTGTGCTTCTACGGATAGACAGAGAATACAAAGTGCATTTTTTATCAACACAGATCCAACAGAGATGAGTTTATGAATTTTTGTTCTCTGGAAGCCTTAAAAAAATATAATAAACAATTTCTTTTGCAACTGGCATTGAAGTGATTCTATTCATTCTCATAGGAGACTCTTTGAAAGCCAATAAGAGAAATTCTCTGAGGGAATACATAAAAAACAGGTTATCTATAAAGTAACTCTAATACTGTTCACTTTTCAGAGAATTCTCGATACAGCACGAATGATATAATCAATGGCTCTAGACGAAAACTAACAAGCCACAAGCTGATATAATGACAAAACTTTTTGTTAACCTGGCATCATATTAACTTCAATGAAAAGTTCTCGCTGTAATCGATGATAATTATGTTGAAACTGAGCTATAGTCAAAGGTAACTTGTAATGATTTATTATAAGTTCAGCGCCTATGACTTCCGGTCTTCCAAGAACTTGATAAGCCAATTCACCTCCATATGAATGTCCATGTTCGGATACTATAGTTTGATATATTTGCTTGTATACCCTTTCTGAATCTGCACAGTGCGAAAAAAATTGGGAGTTATTTATCAAGATTCGAAGCAAAAATCACCTG
The DNA here is from genome assembly GCF_010883055.1 of Belonocnema kinseyi. Taxonomy (NCBI): domain Eukaryota; kingdom Metazoa; phylum Arthropoda; class Insecta; order Hymenoptera; family Cynipidae; genus Belonocnema; species Belonocnema kinseyi. The sequence continues at coordinate 72,634,820 of NC_046658.1, forward strand.
GTAAAAAATTAGCCTGGGGAAATAGTTCTTCATATAGTACGAGAAGCTGTCCTTCAAATTCCTTTGGGGTTAGCGGCAATTCCAAATTCTCAACAACCCATTTCGAGACTTCACTGGTTTGGAAACCCATAGTTCGGGCCTTATGCTCCCACGTGAATGTTTTTCCATGTGGATTAGTGACTCGATTAAATGCTTCAGTATATAGCTTCTCTGTATCTGTGTGCAATGTCTCTGTTAAGACTCGAATTATGTGAATTGGAAATATTCTCAAATTTAATGTTAGGAAGCAAATTAGTGGTTCTGATATGGTGTATAAATATTTTTTTAAATGTTTCCTGTATCTACAATGTATTTTCTTACAGATTAGTATTATTAAGTACCCTATTACCGAGTTATAATTTTTATTATTCAATAAAATAGTTACACATACAAAAAAATTCTAGGTTTTGACACTTGTGTAGGCCCTCGTCAGGGTCGAAACTTACAATAATCCTAGGGACACCTATAAAAATGGGAAAGATTTCATGATAAAGTAAAGGTAAAGGCCAATTATTCCGTCTTTCTTGAAACAGTTTTTAAAATTTTAGTTTCTAGTTAAATTGCATATCTACGTAATATTTTCAAAAGAGCTTATATGATGCGATTTCTGTAAAGAATTTTTACCTGCATATTAAATACTTTATTGAATTATCAGATACGTTGCACTCATAAAGGGAAGTTTTTTTTATGCTCCAGGCGCTCTATGAAATTTCAAGTAGAAAAAGCTACCTGCAAATTTGACTCTGGATTTTTTTAGGGTGAGCATGTAGAAAAAAGCCGATATGTTTGAAACCAACAATTAGGAATCACTTTCTGTGGAAACAATCGTTAAATTGCATAAAAGTGGCTTCAAAAAGATGTTAAGCTCTTTTCTTACACTACCGATCAAAAGTTTGGGTTTACCTCTTTTTTGATGATTGAATAAGTTCTCTTAATTTTAATTATATCAGCCCTAAATTTTGTTTAAATGCTCTCAAAATTCGGAATGAAATGATCCCAAGATGAAGCCTATTTGTCTACATTTCTAGAAGATATTTTGACAAATTATGTAAATTTCAATGTTGTCTTAAATTTTCAAAAACTTCCGTAATAATGCACATTTTTTAATGTTCGTGGACTCGTTTTAAAACTATTTCTCCACAATACCACAAAAGTTTATTAGCATAAAACAACTTTAAGTTCTTGCAATGTGACAGGATTTTTTTTAGATATACACTCATAACGCTCTTGAGTTACTGTTGAAAGATATCTTAAGTTCTCACACTGCGACAGACATTTTCTGAAGATTTAAGCTTATTAACTTTTTCGATATTGTGGAAAAATAACTTTAGAATCAGCCCCGGAACATAAAAAATATTTGTCCTGAGCTCATTTTATAGGAAATTTTGAGAGCATTAACTTATTTGAAGAGAAAAAATTTTAGAAGAGAGAATTTAATCAATCATCGAAAAAGGGGTGAACCCAAACTTTCGACCATTCAACTCTTGTCAATTTTCATTTCATAATCATCAAGTTCGCACCAATTACAGAAAAAGAGATCTACTAATTGTTACGAAATTCATGAAGCAATGCATTCTAAACTTATTAAAAAAGGATATTATAAAAGGATCATAGGGCGCCTGGACTAATTAACGAACAACCTTGTGCACATCCAAGATTAGGATTTTTCCAGTAGAAATCGATAGTTACAGTTTTCTGGAATTGCGTGCAATCTCAAATCAGCTCTAATCAAATTGTTGGTAGTTTTCATTAGACAATCAATTTCTAAGATTAGATATAATTTTAATTGCTCTTTAAACTTGAAAAAACGTGATAAAGTACTGTCAAAAATGATTTTAATATCATTGAGTCGAACACATAATTTAATAGCTTGAAGTCAATCATCATACACATTATTATTTAAAACCAATCTGTCAAGTTACATCAGGGCAATAGATAGTTATTGTTTCAAGAGCAATGACAATCCAATTAAGAAAGAGGTAACGAAACGATAATAATTTTCTTATCGCTTTGCACTAATATTCAATAATGGATGAAAAGTTCCACTTGAGGTACTCAAGTCAAATAGACGAAAAACATTAAGTACCAAAGATCAAAATATAGAAACGTCAACACTTTTTTTGTATAGACTTAGTCATTAGCAATAAAATTATAGTATATACTCATCATTTTTTAGGTTTTCATATGCGGGAAATGTCG
>NC_046658.1:72637157-72641684 GCF_010883055.1 Belonocnema kinseyi
AATAATTTGAATTTTATTCATTAGCTAAAAATTCAGTTTTTCTTAAAAATATCATGTTCCTGATACAAAGTGGGAACTCCAAACAAATAGTAGTGAATATTTTTTTAGTTTTTCATGTTTTCGGAAAAGAAAACCGCAGATTCAGGAGAACGTGAGTCCAAATTAGGACGGTCTAAAAATGCATTGGAAACTTCTTTCTTCGAATTTTCATACATATCGCCCCCAAATTTTTTCAAATCCACGAAAAAAAATGCGTTGTTTAAACATTATATTTAGAGGTTCTGCAAGCTACGTGAAGTTTAAGACTTATCTCACATAACAGAAAGTCGTTTTTGTGCACTTTTTATTCAGCATAAATCTGTTTTATTGGGTCCTAAAAACCCCATAAGTTTTATTGTTTTTAGCAATTTTCTCTTGGAACAAAGTTAGAACCAGGCTTTAGTTAATTTAATTAGTTTATTTTTAAGTTTAAATAGTTTATTTTTAATAATACGTTCTTTGAATAATACTAAAAAGTTGCGTTTGTTTCCGAAATATTCAACTTTTTGTCAAATTTTCACTTAGAGGTAGGTAAAAATTAATAAAATTAGACAATAAGGATTATTTAAACAAATTGTTATTGTTCTTCTCCTATAGTAATTCTAGATCATTGCGATTTTTTAAAATGAAATTGTCCACTTTTCACTTATTGAGGTAATAATGTATGCAAGTTAATAATCTTGATTGCTCAAAGAATGCATTATTATTTATAATTAACGTCTCTTAGATAAATGCTAAAAAGTGGCGGTTTTTTCAAACCTTTTTTAATTTACTTTGCCTTTTTAGTTACGCGATTGTTACCCTTTAAAATAGATTTATGGGTTTGAAATACAAAAATGAATTTTTATTCGTATTCTATGACTAATTATGAAGAACAATTTTAATTGTCAACTCTATACACCTAATATTGATGATTCAAAATAAAATGTACAAAAACGTCTTTATTTCTTTTGGGAAATACATATAAAACTTCATGCGGTGTTCTGAACCTCTAAATATCACTACAAAAAATTTATTTTCTTGTGAATTGAAACAAATTTTGGGGCTATATGCATAAAAATTGAAAAAAAATTTGACCATCCTCGTACACGTGGACTTCGGCTAGACCATCCCGGCCCCTCTCGTAGACAATCATGGACTTTTGCCATAGCCCCTACCCCCCTTTATGTCCACGTGGTATTTGTATGGCCCTTTATATTTATTATTTATACAATTATTTATTACTTATTATTTATACGAAGATCTCATCTCATGTACAATAACTTTTTAGAGACATTTACTTCATTTATTCCATATTATAACTGCACAAAATATGTTGTATGAGTTGCATAAATATCCATACAAGCCTGAATTGAAAGCTGTGGAACTAATTATTATTATCGCAGATAAAGAATGAGCAAAATTAAAATCAATAATATTATACTTACTATAAACATACTCATTCTAATATTCTAGGTAAAATATTTATCGATCAACGAATTTAGTAAAAATTTCTATGGAAGAGTGACATTAAACGTTGCAATGAATCTAATATGCCATTTTCATTGAACATTCGAAATGTCAACCCCCAAATTAAAAGTTATCAATAATAGCACAATTTGAAGAGAAACTGACAATTATGCATCACCTTCAGGGCGTCCTTGAGGAAGAACGAAAAAGTCAAATTCCAAAAGTGTTAATTTATCAAATTGGTCTTACCGAGAAGAAGTCCATCCATGTCAAATATACAATGGGTAACATGTTTAAAGCTGCCAGACATCGTTACTGGAATTTCTAACGTTTTTGTTATTGAAAAATTTAAGTTCAACTAAATGATAAATGAGAGTCCCGGCGGTCTAGTCAGTGACAGAGCCCTGCAGACGACTGTCAGTGATCCGGTCTGCAAATGACTGGCGTGACCATGACGACATAATTGTGACAGTGAAGTCATAAACTGGGAGTATGATATATAGGGGAGTTTACCACTCACAAGAATGCGCAATCTGTTTCGAATCTGTTCGAGTACGAGTTCTGCGAAAAATCAAGTGAGATTAAAAAGTGCACTTTTCGCGCAAATATACAATGAAAATGTTTTAGTTAATTAACATTCGAAGTAAAGTGTTAGTTACTTAGTGATAATCATTCTGAAAAGAAAGAATCATTGGCGAAATTATTAAAAGAATTTTTTTAAATTACAAATTTCAATTCCTAAGCTACTAGGCTTCTTATATGTTTGGTATAACTTAAAGTATAACTTTCGATTTTAGACAAGAAAAATATTTTCAACCGTATATTTCATAAATAACTGTTTATTCTCATTGAATTCCAAAGACTAAATTATATTTCAGACAAAATGTTTAATAAATACAATTTATATACACTATTGAGAATTTTATAATAATGATTCATTTTAATTACAAGAATTTTATTTAATACCCATTTTGAATTGCCCGCCAACTACGCTTAACCAGCGCGGTGCGCGTGCTTGTTCAGGAATTAACTTGACACATCGAGACATCGAGTTCGCATCTACGCTCTGGACCAGCCCCCTGCCTTGACCGCGTAAGTGTTTATGTAGTACATGGACATAGGAAACACGGGACTAGGCATGCCATCCTGACTTTGGTGAGCGGGGTTAAATCCACGGGAGTGGGGAGAATTCCATGAGTGGGGAGAGCCGCCATCTTACGATGTGCCATTTGATTATGCGCACGAGCATTTTTGCCGACAAACTGTGCATGAAAATATAAACATGTGGTCGCTGCCATGTTTGTCGCGGGACATCAAAAGGTGGCGGACCTCTCCCCTCATTGCATCACCCCCGCAATAGCATGTCTAGGCCCTTGTTTCCTATGCCCATGGTGTAGTAGTTTTCTTACGATCCGGAGGGGAAATGTCGGTCAAACTAATCCAACAGATGGCGCCACAAGAAGTAAGTCTGTCTTTTTCATTGAATTACATTAAGAAAAAGCAAAAATAATTAAAAACTTGATGCTGTTTGCAAATAAACAGAAAAAAATATATGAATACATAAGAGTAACTATTACTAATTATTTCAAAAAAGAAAAAGTCATAAAAATATGTAGCTTAATATAAATAAAATTTAATTTTGAGATATCTTTTGAAAGCAGTTCGAACTTCATAATTCTATGATTTATTTTTCTGATATTATTGATTTTATTATTTATTCTAGTTAAACAAAATTATTTATTCTTGAAATTATTAATGTAGCTAATGAAAAATTAATAATATTTAAGACCTCAAGGACAAAAATATTTAAAACATACATGATCAGAAGAATTAATAAAAAATATATTACTTATATCCAATATAAGTATAATAATAATTGAAATATGCAAGACTAAAACTTAAGATGCAAAGTAAAGAATCTTTGTAGCTTTAAAATCTTAACAATTTCAAGTTTTGGAAGAAATATTTTTAAAATTTAGTGTTAATTGTAATTAAAATTTTTGAGGGAATCATTTGGTAAAAAGTGAATGACACAAATGATAAATGAGAATATGGATTTAATATTATTTAATATAATGTATAAATTTATTTAAATTAAACTAAAAATTATATATACATTTATACAGTTCACTAATTTATTTGTTGCTTAATCTTGAAAGCTTTTTTCTCGCTGCATTCAGCCCTTAATAATTTTATTAAAAAATTTAAATTTAAAGGAGATTTTGAATTAAATAGTTAATTATATTATTGCAACTCTCATTTCTAAAATAAACAGACTATAAGCTGTTAAAATCTATTTAAAAAAAGGTAATGAACTCATGACGCCCAGTTGGAGGTAATGCACCCTTTTCATTCAAAAATATCCAGAGCCTTCAATTTTCTTGCTTTTTCGAATTTTTCTGTTTAAAATTGAAGACTATTAAATTCTTCCGACCCTGATTCTCCGCACTTTTGTCTCATCTATTTTTTTTATCAATAATTTTTTCAGTCAAAGTATGAGAAGACATAAGTTGGGAGCGTCAAGCTGAACGAAAAAAGTGCATTTTCTCCTTTAAATAAAATTTTTTAAATAAAATTATTAAGGGTTGAATGCAGCGAGAAAAAAGCTGTCGAGATTAAGCAACAAATAAATTGTTGCACTGTATAAATGTATATATGATGTTCGGTTCAATCTAAATAAATATATTCATTATATTAAATAATATTAAATCCATTTTCTCATTTATTAGTCTTTTCATTGAATCACATAAATATAAAGTTCAAACAGCTTTCAAAATGTATCTCAAAATTAAATTTTATACATATTAAACTACATGTTTTCATGACTTTTTCCTTTTTTAAAAAATAGTAATTGTTACTTTTATTTTTTCATATATTTTTTTGTTTATTTGCCAACAGCATCAAGTTTTAAATTATTTTTGCTTTTTCTTAATGTTGTGCGCAAAAGAACGTTTAGATATTTTTAAAAAGTAACCGAATTGCTGTTAGGCAATTCGGTGTTTCTTTATTAACTTTTATTATACAATTATTGTCGTAGGC
>NC_046658.1:72641784-72668481 GCF_010883055.1 Belonocnema kinseyi
AAGAGGGAGCTCTTCTTAATATTTTGACACCAAAATCATGTCGATACACCTTACCGACTGCGAGTAAAGCCACCCACGCTTTAACTTGACGGACTGTAGGTATGGTCCTACTTATAGTCTAGCGGATACATGTGGGATTACCTAAATCTATGACGCAAGTAGGTCAAAGTCAACTGCGTAACATTAATGCAATTCAATTAAAAATACAGACCTAATTTTTGTAGCGCCATCTGTTGGATTATTTTAACCGAAAATACCCTCCAGATCGTAAGAAAACAGAAAATTGGGGGCGATACATTAGGCTGCTATCGACAAAGATATTATAAACCCTAAGGGTACCTTTTCACGAAGGCCGACTCATGTTTTAATTTACTTCGATTTCATCGACAAAATCAAAACATGATGCTGCTTGCATACCTTTCCGGCTGCGGGCAACTTTGGTTTATCCCCATAAGAGTAAGAAAGATGAAAAGCACATTTTGTCAAAAATTTTGCCATCCATCTCTCTCACTATTATTGCAAAAAACTAATCTTGATCACAGCGCCACAACCGGAATGGTATGTAAGCACCAAGAGTCGGCTATTTTTACCTTGATTCTCCGGAACAGCAGTGGGACTCCGATACCGTATCGAAAGTCGAAAATCGAACGAACTTCTTTTTCTAACGTTTTGACATAGAAAGAGAGGTTCGTTTGATTTCGACTTCGAAATAGCATCGGAGTCCCACTGCCAGGGTTGCGAAGTGACGCGTCACTCGAGGTTTTCTACGTAAATTACCTAAATGATGTAATTTACGTAAAAACTGAAGAAGACCGGTAAATTACATGACAAAGATGATAGTTCTCTGTTTTTAACTTTTGAATTTCCTAGCACGTGACATAACCTCCTTCAAACTTAATTCATTTAAGAACTCTAGATATTAAACTAACAAACGGTTAAAATGATGAGAAAGAAGATTTCCATGAGGATTCCAAATATTCCACGGAAAGCCGTAAGTTTTGAGAGAGTGAAAGCAAAATTTAACAATGTAGACAAAAGTTTAGCTTAGTGACTATTTTGAGATAAACTATTGACGAACAATGGTTATAAACGCCTTCTAGGTCTGTAAATAGTATTGAATTATTATTAATTTTTGAAATTATATTATGTAATTATTATATATTATATTTAATATAATACTTCAATTATATTATAATCTACACTCGAAAGAATTGTTTATAAATTACTACACGCTCAAATTACTTTCAAGATTATAATAAATTAATGACGTGTAGATGCATGTACTTCATGTAAAAAAATATTTTTTGACGAAGTTAATACAAATAAAAAAGTTTCTTTATAACTATATTAAATTGAGTTGCTTTTTCCGTGAATTACATTTTTTTCATTTTCAGAAAATTATACTGTTAACGTTTAGATGTTGGACTTCAATGAGAATTTAAATTTAAATATAATTTAAATTTCATTTTCCCCTATACAACACTCGTAATTAATTAATTAATTAATTTGCAATAATGAAAGTTTAATTTTTCATACAATTACTCTTTATGCATAAAATCTTTCTAGATCATATCATTTTACTTTTAAACCACTAATTATTGATTAGTATTATTGACATCATTGTAGTCATAACTGATAAATGTTAACTGATATTTGTTTATTTTTTTCAGGAAACTTTCCCTGTTCATCTTGCCTTAATTTGTAAAATTTTAAATAGTAATTGCAGAACCACCGGTAAGGACACGTCCACAGGCCACAAACCACACTCAGAGGTTTTGTACTTATATCAGATCAGACAAATCACTGCCATCGAAATATTCGCAAGTTCCACATCGAGGTAATTTACATTAATTTACATAATGTAGAAAACTTCGAACGTAAATTGCGTGGTAAATTACTGTAGAAATCTACGTAAATTACCTATAGAAAATTACGTACCCAACCCTGCCCACTGCAGAGGAACGCGAACGACACATAAAAATAAATAGTTGCCAATTAATGAGCGCGCATCGCATGCACGGTACTGCTATACAGTCTACGGCAGCCCTGTATACAGGGATTTGCAGTTACGCGTAACTGGAGGTTTTTTACGTAAAATACCTAAGTCAAGTATTTTACGTAGAAATCAGGTAATTTAAGAAATAAACAAACAACAAAATAAACAGGTTAATTAAGAAATAATAACGTCAACTAAAGTGAAAGAGAGCAAACACCAAATTTGTTCGTAATTCCATAAATTTCATGGTATGAGATTAATTTTAAACTTATACAAGTGAAAAAATAACCAAAATCATACAAATGTAGCGCAATGTTTTTTTTTCAAAATAATATTAAAGAATGTTGTTTGTAAGTGCCTTCTCGGACACAGGTATGTAAATAATTTTGAAATATTGTTGCATTTGTTAATTTAAATATTTGTAATTGATATATATTTTTTAGGAATACCGGTGAATTATTCTGACCTAAAAAGCTTTCGTAATTTGTCATTATTTACACATTTATATCTATGTTTTTGTTATTATTATTATTATTATTATTATTAGAATGAAATAGTGATCAATTTAATATTTCGTTCCTTAAAAGCTCGTCATATGGTTTATCTTCAATTTCGTTAAAAAATGGTATCTAACAAAACATACACTGATAAAACAACTTCAATATAACAAACTTATGTACCTATGTGATTTTTAAAATTTTTTCAAGAAATGCTTGCAATGGGAAACAAGTTTGATATGATAAATTTGTGGAGGGAAACGGGAACCGCAGAACTTAAAGTCCCATATACGCGTAATTTACATCGTGTAAGAAATTAGGAATGTAAAATACCTAGTAATTTACCGTAAGAAACTACGTAAATTACTTAGGGTATTTTATTTCCCCATCCCTGCCTGGGCATCTCTCCATATTTCAGATCTTTTAGACCCCGCAACTGCCCTAAGTAGATTAGTTCCTAAAATCTCCAGCGCGGTGCTAGTTGTTCCATCACTCTCTGTTTTTGGCATAGAAAGCCAAATGGCCTAGATGACTTTAAAAATTTTTTTAGTAAACAAAATGTTCTTTTCATGCAACAAATTATTGAAATGAAAACAATGTTATTCATTTATATTTAAATACATGAACTTAAATTCTCGGAAATTTAATTTAAGTTAATGTTATATAACATCATTTATGTAGTAAATCCTCAGGGCGCTTTCACACGATTGCAGATCAGCAGATTGCATTCAGAGAGTCCCCAAGAGTGAAAGAGATGGGAACTGTCTGATGTGTTATCTATCTCTTTCACTCTTGTAAACTTTCTGCACGCAATTTGCTGATCTGCAATCGTATGAAAACGCCCTCACACTGCAATAAATTATGAGTTTGTGATGCATATTATGGGGATTTTTCACGGACGCCTGTTTTGGCTAAATGGAGTAAATTATTGAATTAATTTGACACATTCAGTTCGCACCTAGGTCCTCAACCAATCAAATTTGTCATAAACCAACTATAAGAACAAGGTAACTAGAAAATAAATCCTATGAAAAATATTAATGACTTAAAGGTGTTTTCATACCTCATTTACTCGCAGCGCCAACAAAAGTCTACAAGAGTGAAAGAGATAGAGAACAATTAGAATGGTTGATCTCTTTCACTCTGACTGCCACGCTCGTCTTGTATGAAAAGGCTTTAGGCGGCATAACCATGTAAATTACGTTCCCATCTCTGGGTAAACTCTATTTTAAGCAAATATATATATATATACCCGGATATATCAGATATATAATATATCAGTGTTTTTGAAGGAACTGAGAAATCCCTATCACTATTAGTCGTTTAGTCAATACGTATAACTTATTGCATATTGCTATGCGTAAAGGACACATAGGAGAGGTGTAAGTGGTTGAAAACGGTATAATTTGTAAAAAGCATAATCCGCTAAATACGCAACTGATATTGAGGCAGTCGGTGTTACGTTTGTTAATTGTGCGTATATAAACGACAGCGGACAGTTGAAGTTAACGTCAGTTTCTTTTTTTTTTCGTTGTGGTAATTGTAAGTCAATTGCTGATTTTAGCGACCTTTCTAGAAATTGAACGTCGAAATAGTTACGTTTTGAAATAACGCTGCGTGCAAGAAGCTTCAAAGGTAAATATGTCATATGGTATGGATGTGTATCGATTGTTCCTATTTCCAGAATGTACGAATGACGCATTGGATTGTTAAGTAGACCGGTAAACAGAATCGGTCGACAGTAGTTTTCGGTTTATTTTTCCACTCATATTTCTCTGGATACTGTCATTCTCTGGATTTCTCTGGATACTGTCATTCGACCTTAAATTCTGGCTGTCATGACACGCCTCTTGTTTGGTATTGCAGAAAGTGATGAAAACATTGCGTGGTCCGCGATTTTAGATTGTTTATATTAATGAGCCACAACTTTTTTACGCCTGTTTAAAAACTATTGAGAGTAACCCGAAAATTCATTATGTTTCTCAAAATAGAGGCATGATTTAACTTCAATCAAATTTTAATCTTATCTCCAGCGGGCGTTTTCTGCACCACCATCTGTGTTCTGGGTATATAGATAATTATATGTACCTTTATAAGTTCTTTTTTGCGCAATTTTCTATTTGGCGTAGAAATGTGTGGTCTTTGCGTGTTTCTCTGGTCGTCATATTTATAACGCCATTTTTGTGCTGTTGGCACTTCTGAAGTGTGCGACCTTGAGAGAAAAGATCGAATCGTTCCGTTTTTATGTCGAATTATGAAGAATTCCTGTAAAATTTGACAGCATTTTGTATGATTTAAAAAAAATACCTGTAAGATTTACAGAAAATTCCCGTAAAGTCTCCAGAAAAGTCTATCACGTGGGTAGTGGGCGAACGTTCTCATGTGAAAAGGTTAGCATGTTCTAAAAGAGTAAAAGCGTTCGACGAACATTTTAAATGACTATTGTAGGAATTTAACCAAGATTTTTGGCCATTTACTACGATAATAGTAGTACTTTTACAGTTTTTTTATTTAATTACATGATAGTACAACCAATATTCACAAGTTTCTTTTTAATGTGCATGTTAACAAACTAGGCTAACCACCTTTCAGTTTCTAAACATCCGAAAAATTCGTATTCCGGTAAAAATGATAGTTTTTTTACAGAAGTTACATTTTTTAGTAAGAACATCTACTCAGTCGTTTTGAATGTCACTTAATGTTGCATGATATGGCACTTAATAATATATTTATATGACCACAAAGTTTAGAACGTTCATGTGAACGACAAAAAAATTATTTTTTTTTACGATTTTTTTTTGCTGAATTTGGTTTTAGCAATCTAAAGACGCATTCCATACAAAAATATTGCCAAATTTTTTATTCGGGGGTGACTAACAACCCCTAAAGCAATTTCCGTAGATGCGACAGAAAAGTCGACTACGAAGTGGATAAAATTAATATATATTTAAGAGAGTAATAAGTCCAACCGTTCGGAATCAACAACAGACGACATTTTTTGGTGTTGAGAAACCTCGCTCCAACCTCTTAAGAACCACCCCTATGATAAACGATATTTCAAATTGGTAAAATCTACAAAAACATCCAGAAGGTAATAAAAAGTTGGGTGTTTAACGTCAAAAAAATTCCCCCTTTTATTCCCCCGACTAATGCTGGTGGCAAGAAACCTCGCTCGAAACCCGAAAACCTACCCTTAATTGATAAGTTCCTAAAATTCTAGAAAATGTCCAATTCAGTTCAAAGGTAATACATTTACGACGATTTAATAGCTGAAATTCAAAAACGGCGGCAACAGGCCCTTTAAAAAATTAAATAATCAAAAGTTGTAACTAGAATGTAAAATATAATCTGTAAAAAAAACATGTAAACTTCTTTTTTTTCCCTCCAATTTCTAAATTTCAAATTATTCAGTGTTCAATAGAAGTGGGTTTTCGATTACCGAGCGAGGTTTCTTGCCACCAGCATTAGTCGAAGGAACAAAAGGGGGAATTTTTCAGCACGTTAAAGATCCAACTTTTTATTACCCTTTGGCTGTTTTTGTAAGTTTTCGAATTTTCAAAAATTGGATTTCATTAGGGGTAGTTTTTTGGTATCCGACCGAGATGTTGTTCTGCCACTTCAATAATAAGGCGGATCCTTTTTATTAATTTTCTAGGATATTAAATCATCGTAAATGTATTACCTTTGAACTGAATTGGACATTTTCTAGAATTTTAGGAACTTATTAATTAGGGGTAGGTTTTCGGTTTTCGAGCGAGGTTTCTTGCCACCAGCATTAGTCGAAGGAACAAAAGGGGGAATTTTTCAGAAGGTTAAACACCCAACTTTTTATTACCCTTTGGGCGTTTTTGTCGATTTTCCAAATTTTCAAAAATTGGATTTCATTAGGGGTGGTTTTTGGTATCCGATCGATATTTTCTGCCACTACAATAATTAGGGTGGTGCTTTTTGTTAATTTTCTGGGCTATTAAATGATCGTAAAAGAACTTTGAACTGAATTGAACATTTTCTAGAATTTTAGGAACTTATCAATTAGGGGTAGGTTTTCGATTTTCGAGCGAGGTTTCTTGCCACCAGCAATAGTTGGGGAAATAAAAGGAGGAATTTGTTAGGACGTTAAACACCCAACTTTTTATTACCTTCTGGCTGTTTTTGTAGATTTTACGAATTTCAAATATCTTTTATCATAGGGGTGGTTCTTAGGGGTTGGAGCGAGGTTTCTCAACACCAACAAAAATTTCGTCTGGTGTTGGTTCAGAATGGTTCGAGTTGTTACTCTCTTAAATATATATTAACTTTATCCACTTTGTAGTCGACTTTTATGCCGCATCTACGGAAATCACTTGAGAGGTTGTTAGTCACCCCCCAAATAAAAAATTTGGCAATATTTTTGCATGGAATGCGTTTTTAGTTTCCTAAAAACAATTTCGGAACAAAAAAAATCGTAAAAAAAATTATTTTTTTCATCGTTCATATGAACGTTGTAAACGTTGTGGTCATTATATTTATCGTCTTTGAAATTCCTACTATTTTAATTTTAAATTATAGTTTTGTGCGCTCAATTCTCAAAGAGTTTAATCTTTAAAGCCTTGCCACTAAAGTTTTTTTCTTCATAAGTTTAGTTTCGAAAATGTTTGGTTTTCAATTTCTTAATGTTTGTCATTTTCGTGTTTCACAATGTTGTAGTTTCAAATTCAAATATTAAAAATATGAGAACAATTTTCCTATTAAACCTTAAATTTTAACGCAATTTCGAATTTAAATCTTTATATTTGACCATTTGAAAAAATGTAATCATACTACAACAATCTTGTTTTGTATTTTTTTATTTAATTTTTTATTTTCATTGTATAATCTTAAAATTGACCGTCTTTTACTTCAAGATTTAAACAAATAAGTCATTTAAAATTGAAAAATATTTTAATTTGAAAATTTCAAGTATTAAGAATTGAGCGATTTAAATATTTAAAAAATGCAGTGTAAAGTCATCAAAAAAGATCAAAGTTAAGATAAAATTGAATTGGTTGAATTTGGAAAGAATAATGAGCAATTTAATTATTATTATTTTTTAAGCGATTGAAATGTACTTCAAATAATTGAAATTTTAAAGGGGTTGGGTATAAAAATTTTAGTCAATTTCAAATTGTCAAATTTTAATCGCTTTGAATTAAAAAATATTCAAATTAAAAAAATGTCACTTGTCTTCATGTTGATCTAATTGATGATAGTTAAAACCCCACTTTGGCTAATTTCTAAACACTACCTTTATTATTGATTATTCATGTGTTTTAAATCAAGAACTTACTAATCAAATTGAGGATGTATATCGACTTGGACTAATATTTACCCTGAAAGACAGTTCTTTTTAATTAGTAGACAAGTCTATAGGTCTTATAGGTCTTATCAATTTCGCATTGAATGGCTCATAATCTAGAATACTTCTATTGCCTAATCAAGAAACACGAGTTTATTAAACTGCTTGAAATAATATATTTTTGTTTAGTAAATTATGTGGTTCCTTCTCACACTTACTTCTGGCAATATTCTTTAATTTTAAATTTTATAGTAATAAGGTTTTATGAAAATGTTATCTTTTTCTTGGTATATGCACCACTGTTTATAAACTGAAATAACCTGAAGTAAAGATGCTAAATCGATTTGAACACACTGCTTTATCCCTCTATGTTTAATTCACTTTATCATTTTATTAGGCCTCACAACCGGGCCCTATATCCACTATTTTCAAAATTTCGTTAAAATTTTTTCGCATCTGCAGCCCATTATGGATTTTCAATCAATAAACTCAATAAATTAACTCCATGAGTTAATAACTATTCAATTCAGGCTTTCAGGTTTCTATTTCTGAACAGTCTTGAATTCTTTTGAATTATTACAGGGCATTTAAAAAGATTCCGAGACATTTTTAATAGATTTCAATAATTTTAAGGGGTTTTAAGATTTTAAGGCATTTTTCACATTTCTAAGGCATTTTCAAGGGGGTTTAATTGAAAATATTTTAAGGGATTTTAAAAGATTTCGATTAATTATTAATTAATTTCATTTTTTAACGGATTTCGAAGCTTTTAAAATATATTAGGATAGAGGATTTTCTAGCATTTTGAAAATTATGCTTTCAATGATTTTGAGGCTTTTTAACACTCTCATGGTATTTTAATACATTTTCCAGGATTTGAAGAAATATCATAGATGATCACGGGATTTTATAATATTTTAATGGATTTAAAAAAATTTATTCACGAGAATTGAGGTGTCCTATAAGATTTTAAAGGTTTTTAAATGTTTCAGGGAATGTTTAAAAGATTTCAAGGAAATTTTCATTGATTCTAACGATTTGAAGGAAATTCAAACGGTTTGAAATATTTTAGGATAAAGAATTTTCTAGAATTTCGGAAGATATGGAACGATTTTTTAAAGATATTTAAAAAGAATTCACGGGATTTTATAAGGCTTCTGAGTAATTTCAATGATTGTAAGGGTTTTTTCTAATGCTCTCAATATATTTTAATAAATTTCTCAGAATTTCAGAAAATATCACCAGATATCATAGAATTTTACGGGATTTAAAAATTGTTTAGTGCTTTTTAAAAATTTAATTTAAAAGAAGTGAGGTATTTCCTAGTGTTTTTGAAATTCACCCTAAATTCTTATTATTTATCCTGAATTCTTTTTAATTCTTTGGAATTATTTTTTTATTTCACTGGAATTTTTCTTAATTTAATTAATTTAATGGATTCTTTTACTTAAAAGTTTGTATTTAATTGATCGTGAGAATCAGTTGATAAAATGATCAAAGGATTGGTAAAAATTTAAATTATATTTATTCAAATTCCTTGACATTTTCAAGATCTTTAAAAAATGTCAAGGGAGGCCAAACGGTTTTAAAGGATTTGAAATATTTTAGACTATTTTAAAAGATATTAAAAAATTCATCATTTTCAAGAGATTGAAATAATCTCAAGAGAATTACTAGGGTTTTAATAATTTTAGGGATTTTAAGGGACATTAATATTTTAATGGATTTCAAAGAATTTATTCCCAAGAAGTCAGGGATTTCGTAGGGTTTTAAAGATTTCAATATTTTTTCAAATATTTTTTCCAATTTGGAATTCGCCGTAAATTCTTATTCGTGTATCCTGAATTCGTTTAAATTCTTTTGAATTTCTCTAAATTGACTCAATTTCATTTCATCCAATTCTCTCGAATTCTCTTTAATTTTTCTGAGCACATTTCAAAATTACTCGATTAAATTTCTTCATATTTTGTAATTGCTTTTAATTCAATAGATTGCTTTTTTAATTCAGCTTGATTGTTTGTGAATTTCATCGAATTCTTCTTCTCGTTTCCCATAAATTAACTTAAATTTGATTAAAATCAATCGAATTCTTTTGAATTGTTTTGTAGTCATTAGTCACGTTTTTTTTTTTTTTTTTTTTTTGTTAAAAATTAGTAGTAGTTTTCATATTTTTAAATTTGTTTCAGCTTATTCGCATTTTTTTAATTCACCTTGAAGTTTTATAAATTTCAATGAATTCTTCTCGTTTACCTTGAATTTTTCTAAATTTATTCTGATTTTACGAAAATGAGTGGAATTTGTTTGATTTAAAAAATTGTTTCTAATTGATCAAAATTCTTTTGAATTTGACTTTAATTGTTTTGAGGTCTTATGAATTTATCTTGGATTTGTTACCCTTTGAGCTAAAAAAAGTACACTCTAAACGTGAAATAAAGTACCCTTTGGTCTGTATATTTTATCCCATCGGAACTTCGAGGCCTGTTTTGTTTAAAGAAAAAAACGTGTGTGATAATGTTAGGTTCTTTTTCAGCAAACCAAAGATGACAACTTGGCAGAACAATCCAGGTGGTGGATATCCAAGACAAGAAGGTCTAATTCGTTTTTCCTGCTTTACATATGTGACATGCCACGAGAAACGGGACTTAACGCACTGAAAACCGAAAAATTGGGTTAAACCATGTATCGATGGATTAAGAGTTACCATATTTAATGCAAAAATCAGAAAAATGATATGCGCGGTATTTTTTTTTAATTGATCCTAACAGAAAGATTTTGTCAGCGATTCTCGTTCGTTGCCTTTCCTAAATCGTCTGCTCTCTAACATTCTCTCTGGGTGCGTTAGTTACCTTTTCTCGTGGTACATCACATATATATTTACACTTTAAGACCTAAGTAGTTGAATTATGCTATGGACGACTTATTAACAATATTTATTTACAGAAATGAAGTAAAATTCGCCAAGTGTACCCACCTTAAATTTTGTAATTTAGAAGGGGAAGAATCAAACTTTCTTTTTAAATTATTTCGAGGTAAATAAAAAGGATTTAATTTGGAGAAAAACTAAAAAAATGTTTAAATTTAAAAAAAAAATGAAAATGTTTTTTTTTTTTGGTAAACGTTATGAAAAACCTTTCTAGAATTAAAAGAGGTCCACTGCGCTTAAGTAGAGTAACAAACAGAATGGGAACAACATTTTTGGCAGGTACACTTGCCGACATTTGCCCCATATGATTGATGTTATTGATTGCGCCATCATATAGATTCTGCATGTTTAGAAGCATACTTAAAATTATGTGCATGTAGTATTAGTTATTTTTGATATTATATTTTGCAATGCTGGTAAGATAACAAGTATAACAACCGATTTATCGGTTAACAATTTTTCAGGCAGGAAGTTTAATGTAAAACAAACTTCCTCATGTACGTAAATGAAGGGTGGTCGTACAAAAATAGTATATAATCAGTATATCTCCGAAAATAAGTTTATTGTGTAACCAATTTTTTATAATGAAATGCACATTGTGTTGAGAAGATTTTCTCATTTTTTTAATATAGTAATATACATATTTTGCATCTAAATTTTATCGTAGTAATTTTAACACAGTAATCATTTTGTCTGCCCTTCAGCATTGATAATATTTCTTGAAATCATTATAATTTATTTTAAAAAAGCTTATTTTTTATAGTGCCTTTAGCGTAAATTTATTATAGTGTAATATCGCCACACTAAATTTTGATTTTCTCGGAACAGAATTTTTTTTTAATCAAACCTTTTTTATTCCTAATAGGTTTCCACATATTTTGTATGAAAGTTCTTATTTTTAGTTCAAACTGAAGATTACATTTTTTATTGCAATCCGCAGCCAAGCTTCCTCCAATTTGTGATCGTAACATAAATCATGTATTTCATCAAAACTGGATAACTTTTTCTGATAATACTTTTTATAATTTAGCTTGGGAGTAGTTTTCGTTTTATCTTTAGGGACGATAGGGGTAAATGTGATACGAAACTACATATGTAGACTTTGAGGAGTGATATTTCAATTATTTGAGAAGATCTTGGTTTAAAATATCAACAAAATTATCTTTGGACTTTCTACTTTTAATCGGCTCATTCTTCAATCAGAAAAAATTTACATGAAGAAATATTTTTAATTTTCTTTGGGTGTGTGTTGGCCATTTGAAATTTTCTCTAAGTACGGGTAAGTGTGATATTTATAAAAGAAAACTAAATCTAAATTTTTTTTACATTTTTTACAGAAACAATTTTATTCGTTGACTTTTTTTTTCAATCTTCTGACATTTTGGTAAAAATGGGATTTTTCCTATTTCAGACAATAAGGTGCGGGTACAGGATAGAATATCATGATATATAGTATATATCATGATATTCTATCCTGTAAAAATGAAGAGAAAAAACGGCGGAATTTTGAATACATTGACTAACAACAACATTTTGAATTAATGTAAAACACCATAATTGAGTGGCAAATAATTCTGTGACTCAGATATATAGATTATCTCCACGATTTTCAATAAATTCGACGAACAGAATCAATTTACCATTTTAAAAAATCCCACAAACCTGAATCACTGTAGGCAAGAAATTCCGAATGATAATATAATCTATAATCCATTGCATATTGTCTTCAAATTAAATTCTTAATACTGCGTAGAACAATTTTTCGTGTGACCAGGTCTCGAATACGCCACTGCTTACAAAAATAGTAATAAAAATAACATTTTAAAAATTAAATTTGGAATGAAGATTCAGTGATATTGAAAATTTTCCTATTTTTCATGATAGGATTTCTAAATTGATTGCAAAAATATTTGTCTGCGTAAATTAATATGTATATTAAAATTTTATTTTACCATTTTTATTATCTACTTACATTTATATTTCAAAGGAGGTTCTCTGACCTCTATGTAACCTCGAACTGTTTACAGTTTTTCGTACTTTACAATGGAAAAAAAACAGATAGGTATCACACTTACGCCTTTGTCGGATTTTTAATTATCCTGTCCTTATTTACTATTAAATATAAGTCAAATTTTGAAGGAATCTTTATTATCATCAGCGAGATGATAACCATCGACCAGTGGAAATATCTTTTCACTAGATAAAGCTATGAATTAATTTTTTTCTTTAAATAAAATTAAAGAAAAGATCTCCATCGCTCCGCTAAGAACCAAACTACAAAACTTCCGATTGCCGGTAGTGTTTTTTCCCTTAAGCTACTTGAGAGATCGAAAGAAGAATCCTGTTTCAGAAACAAACGCTGTCTTTTACAAGGTGTTACGTATCAGTACAAGTCAATTTTACAAGGAATCTGTATTATCATCAGAGATGGTAATCACCGATCAGTAGAGATATCTTTTCACCCACCGTCAAAATAGAAATCAGCACTATCTATCTAAAGTAACTCTTCAATTAACATACATTTTTAATGTCTTTTTAGACTGGGTGGAGCTATGAATTAAAAAAATGTTAATTACATTTTTTCTGAAAAAAGATCTCCATCGCTAATAGTGGAGCGATGTAGATCTTTTTGAGTTAATTTCTATTTTCACGGTGGATGAAAAAATATCTCCACTGATCGGTGGTTTCCATGGACATATGAAACAAGGGACTAGGCATGCCATTGCGGGGGTGATGCAATGAGGGGGGTGGTCCGCCACCTTTTGATGTCCCGCGACAAACATGGCAGCGCCCACATGTTTATATTTTCATGCACAGTTTGTTGGCGAAAATGCTTGTGCGCATAATCAAATGGCACATCGTAAGATGGCGGCGCTCCCAACTCATGGCATTCTCCCCCCTCCCGTGGATTCAACCCCGCTCGACAAAGTCAGGATGGCATGTCTAGTCCCGTATTTCCTATGTCCATGGTGGTTTCCGTCTCTTTGATGGTAATACGGATTCCTTTAAAAATTGACTTGTATTAACATTGAACACCTGGCAAAAGAATGCGTGTGTTTCGGAAAAAGAATTCTTCTTTCCATCTCTCTAGTAGCTCAAGAGAAAATCACTCCAACCGCCATCGGAAGTTCTGTGTGTATCGTTTCCCATCGTGGCGATAGAGAAGTTCTGTTTCAAAAAAATTAATGTAAAAAATAATATTACAAAATTTGTATAGACCAACGCATATTCAAGGAAAATATAATATCTTCCTTCATAACTAAAAAATAATTCAACTAAAGATGTTTTTTTTTTATATAGAGCCAATTCAAATCAAAATACGAGAATGACGCAATTGAAGTTTTCTGAAAGCTTTTTAGTTTCTTCAAAAATAATTGATTAAAGCAAAAATTAATGATTACCACCTCCTGCAAAAAATAGAATGCATAATCATTATGTTGCAATAAAAAATTTAATAACTAACTAGTTTTTCAATACAAATGTTCTCTTTATCACACAAACCCCTTTCACACATTTGCCCCTACCGACCCTAAATGTTGATTTCGATTTTACATAATATTTTTTTGCTCTCCTAAAAAACTCCGATTTTGTTGGTCATCTAGCACGGCTGCCCTTCAAATCTGTTCTATCAACTTTTTTTAATGTCAAGTTCAATGTTTAACTTGTTCAATTATGAACTTAAAAAATTATCCATTTTAGGTCTTCATTTTTAAGCGTACATTTTACACTTAACGAATTTTAAAATGCAGTCTTGAAGACTTAAACAATACCCAGAGTTTAGCGTAAAAATGGAATTGTTTCAATTAAAAAATCTTAATAGTTAAACAAATATTAACGTCCCTGTCTAATTCCCTGGACTCAGCGACCATATATGCTGTACCTTCTAGGCTCATAAAAAAAATTAAACCAAATTTTATTTGACAGTTAACCGGAAGTTATTCACAATTGATAATTTGAAAAATGTTGAAAGTTTCCATTTGATGTATGTAATTTATCGAGCGTACGAATTAAAGAGTGTTTAAGATTCAATTTTATAAGTTTAAAATTGAAAATTGAAAAAAGTTCAACTTTGAGTGCTTTAATTTGCAGTCCATTTCCTATTATTTTAAATTTAAAAAATTTAGCTTCGAAAGCTTTATTTGTTTAATTTCAATGACCTTGAAAATTGTTCGAAAACAAGAAATTTAAGTCCTCGATTAAAACGGCCATCCTGAGCGACGCACGTTCCTTCCTTTCGTATAAGTGAAATTCAAACTAGATTTAGATTATAATATAGATTTGATCTTTACAGGTCCATTTCCAAATCCAGGTTATCCGCCGAACCCGGGGTATCCGCCGAATCCGGGTTATCAACCAAATCCCGGTTATCCACCAAATCCCGGTTATCCGCCGAATCCAGCATACCCACCTCCGTATCCAGGAGCAGCTCCTCCAGGTAAATTTGAACGGTGTTATAACTTTGTAATGTTTGAACTTTGGCCACATATAAATGTTTAGTAGCGTTTGAAAAACGTGTCAGCCCTTTAACGTTTAAAAATTTCCAGATCCAGGATTCATTCCACCAGGTGCTCCTCCATACGGACAAGTGCCACCCAGCGGACCAGGAATGTACGGCTCAAATTATGCAGAAGACCCGTTGCAAGATGAAATCAAAGGTTTTGACTTCACTGATCTATCCATTCGGAGAGCTTTCATCCGGTAAGTAGATAGTAGTCCCATGTCAGGATTTCTACAACACCCGGGAAACCTGTGAAAGTCAGGGAATTTTTATAAAGTGACTTTATAATTTCGAATTAAAAGCATCTAAAAGTTGATAATTTTACATTTTAAAAAAGTTATAAACAGAAGCTTTAAAAATTCAAAACCTTCAAACTAAATTTTTTTTTAATTTTGACAATTTCTTTAGAAAGAAGTTGAAATTGTTTCATTTCGAATGCGAAGCGTTCAAAATTGACCAATTTTATTTTCAATTCAGAATCTCGAACCTGAATGATTTCAGATTAAAATTTTAAAAGAGGACAATTTTAAAACGTTAAAAATGAAATAGCTTCCGATTAGAATTTTCCAAAATGAATGATTTAAAATTCAGGTGAATGAAAGTTGTACTATTTATGATTAAAAGCATTCAGAATTGAATAATTAAAAAATGAAAACTTTTGAATTTTAATGAATTTAAACTCAAATAAATTAAAATTAATAATAAAAATTGATTAGACACATTTTTCTTAAATCAAAAAATAAATTTACCTTTATTTTCACCCTTAAAAATGGACAAATTTTCAATTCGAAACCTTTAAAATTGAATTATTCTTTCAAAAAAAGTTCGAAATAAAAAGTTATTTAAAACAGGAAATATTCAAAAATGAAAAAATGTATACCCCAAAAACTTAAAGCTTAAAGAAATCCGAACTTCGTCTAAAAAAGTTATTCGTGTAGTAGTGTGATATTAAAACTTTTTTTGTTCTCAAATTTATTCGTTTAGAAATTAACCATTTTTAAATTGTCAATTATCCTTTTCGAAATAAAACCATTTCAATTTTATTCTTCAAATTTAAACTGCTTAAATTACTTCAAGTAAATTTAAATCGTTCATAAATTTAAAAAATTTCAATTTCAATTATACTTTTTAAGATTCAACCATTTCAATTTTAATCGCAAAATTTAAACTTATATTAGGAAAAAATATATAATTTAGCGTTTATCATTAAAATTAAGAATTCTTAAATTAAAACTAATAAAAATTTAAAAAATTATTTAATTGTTCAATAGAAATATTTTTTTTCTTAACTGAGTTTGAAATGTCAGAGTTTTTGAAACATTTTTCAAATGAAAGAAACCTCAATATTCAATGCTTGGTTCTAAAATATACGCATTTTTGAGTCTGGAATTTGAGACATTAATGTCTAAATTTGTCATTGTTTTGAATTTATTCTGGATACATTTAATTCAAATTTGTTTAGATAAAAATCCTTGTAACTGAAAAGTGTGTTCTCTTACCAAAAGTCAGATATCTGAAAAAATAGTTTTTCTATGATTTTAAGAATCAAAATACTATAACTGATGTCATTTGAAATAAAGAACATTATTTTTTCATGAAGAATGTTAAAATTCACACCGACCATCGCTTCTTACCAATTTTTGAAAAATGATTTCATTTTAATAAATGCCTGCTTACTTTTTCCGGGAAAACATTCTCTAAAACTCTACTGTTTCGAATTTTTAAAATAACAAAATAATCTGGAAATATATTTGTTTGTTTAAAAAAATGTTCTTAAAAAAAAATGTTTCTAACGATTTCAGCCATAGAAAAATTTAATATTAAAATAGGAAACAGTCGAGTTGTAGACAAGGTTTTCCTGGAAAGAAAGAAGGCGTCATTTATTAAAATTCAATCATTTTGCAAACATTAGTAAGAAGCGATGGTCGGAAAACAATTAAATGGCAAAAATCAGGATTAAAATTAATGTTTTTCTTGTTGTGAATTTTAGCATTTTTCTGAACAAAAATAATGTTTTTTATTTTAAATGATGCAAGTCTTAATATTTTCATTCTTAAAATCGTAGAAAAACTCTTTTTTCAGATATCTGACTTTTAGTACGAGACCGACCTTAAAATTAAAACTAAACTATTTATAATATTTAAATAAAAAATTACTAAACTTGAAACTGATTAAAATTGAATTGGTTGAATTTCAAAAAGTATAATTGATAATTTGAACATTTTTAATTTCTAAGCGATTAAATTTACTTAAAGTAATAGAAATTTTGAAGATTTCGAGTAGAAAAAGTTTTAATATCGCAATTTTTTGTTACTAATTTTTTCGCTATTCTTGCATGAAGTTCGGATTTTTCTAAATTTCAAGTTTCGGGAGTGTACATGTTTTTATTTTTAATATTTCCCATTTAAAAATAATTTTTATTTTTAACGTTTTTTAGAAAATAATTCAATTTTTTTTTAAATTTCCATTTTGAACGGCGATAGTAAAAATGAATTTATTTTAGATTTTAGAAACGTCTGACTAATCAATTTTTACGTAAAATCATACTTTTTTAAATTCAATAAAAGTTTAAATTAATAAATAGAATTTTAGAAGCTTTTACATTGCAATATTAAATTTAGTTTTCTATTTCAATTTTGAAAGCCTTTGTTTGACATTTTCTTTTCATTTTAAAATAATTCCTTGCTTTTCATTCCTGTCTAAATATTGTTCTTTCTCAAAATTTTACCTTTCTAAAATATTTGGAATTGGAACGTTTTAAATTCAAAGTTATTTCTTACATTATACATTTTTCTTTAATTTCAAATGCTTTCATTTCGAAATTATCAAGAAAAAATAATGGTCTAACCGGGGTTCTCTGGCTTAAATATTGAATTCAAAAGTTCTTCAAATGAAGGTTTTAAACGTGTAAGGTTATGTTAATTACATTGTAATTTTCTATTTCAGAAAAGTCTACTCGATATTGATGCTTCAGCTCCTCGTCTCAGTGGCAGTAATCGCATTATTCTTATTTCATGAGGGAACGCAAAAATGGGTCGCGAGAAATCCAGCAATGGTTTGGGTAGCACTCGGAGTCACATTTGTCTTGCTAATATGCATGGCGTGCTGCGGCAGTGTAAGACGCAAGGCACCAATGAATATGATTTTCTTGGGTATCTTCACATGTGCAGAAGCATTTTTGCTCGGCGCTATTTCATCTAGATACAAGTCTGAAGAGGTATATTTTTAACTTGTAATACTTTTCTCATTTTATTTGAATTTCCTAGTAAATATATGTTTTTTGGGTTTATTTTTAGGTTTTGTTTGCTGTTGGCTTAACAGCGGCAGTATGCTTCGGGCTAACAATTTTCGCGTTCCAAACCAAGTGGGACTTTACAGCATTGAACGGAATTCTTTTCGTTGCCCTGATTCTTTTCATGCTCTTTGGAATTATAGCCATGTTTTTCCCTGGCAAGACAATGAGTCTCGTTTATGGGTCCATAGGGGCACTACTATTTTCTGTGTACTTGGTATACGACACACAACTGATGATGGGAGGAAAACACAAGTATTCGATATCACCCGAAGAATACATCTTTGCTGCCCTCAATCTCTACCTCGACATAGTCAACATCTTCCTCTACATATTGACCATCATTGGCGCTTCTCGAGATTAGGAGTGATACAAGTTGCAGCGTGTCTAAAATATTCACGAATTCGCTGTAACGTCATTGAGTTAAAACGTGTACCATACAGTTTTACAGAGTATTCCTCGCTTCTTACGATGTGCAAATTACAGAAACGATAATTAATCCACGGACCATTGAATTATTAGTTTATGATTAAAGTGTTGAAAGCAGAAACGGGTTTTGTTTCCAGGGCGAAGGTAAATTTCGTATCTTTTATATTCCCTTAGCTAATTGTAAAACACCCTAAAAATAAGTCGTAATTTTTCCAATATTTCATCTTCAGAACTCTTAACTTGAACAATAAGCGGTTCTACTCATAATACGCTTATTTAAAATATTAAATACTCGCAGCTCGAGTCTACAAATGTATTGTGTCTTAAAGTATTTAAATTCCACATAGAGAACTTTATATGTAATCCTACTAAATTATGTGGCACTGCAATTTGGAAGTTATTGATGCCCATTAGAATTAGGCAGACTAAGAGAAATACCACTAATTTGAAATTATATTATTATTTCAGGAATCGTTCTTATACTACGTTGCGCATTTTTCTTTTATTTATGTCATTTCTTGTTTAGGTTCATTGAAATTGTATTCTCGTCTTTATTTAAATGAAAGAAAAATGCGTAACGTTTGGATCAAAATTATTTAACAATATTAAGCCTGATGAAAAAATGACCTCTGAAAGACATATAATTATCTAAGATTTTTTTTTTTTTCTCTCTCAGTAGAATTTTGCAATAAGCATGTGTCCAAAGAAAATAGATACTAGGATATTTTGTCCACCCAGTTAATGGTCAACAAAGTGTAAATCGGAGGACCGTCAGAACTATTGCGTTGATCGCAAATTGTATAGAATGAAGAGCTGTCCATCTTTGACAGAAGAATCAGGTCTGATTGCATTTAGTGTGTAACTTTCTAGCAAGAAAGTGTGTAAATGTACCGAGTAAAGATGTAACCTTCGCTTAATAATTGAAATTTTAATATTTTGATTTTGCACGTTTAATAAGGTGTAATCGAATTTTTCTACTCAATAATAACCATTGATTAAAAATTAACTACTATCAAACAACTTGTGTGGTAATTCTGCTTTAGAAAAATGTATTTTCATATTGGGGAAGGTAATATCTATTCCATAATTTGTTCAACTTTAAAAAATAAAATGTCCGTGTGAATCTTCATTCAAATTGGATTTGAATTTGACAAGTCAAGGAAAGCTGAACAAAAACTGGTGATTGTTTCCTTTTTTCAATAATTTCGACTTTATAATTTAATCTAAATATAATATTTATGTTTTTTTTTTAATTCTAGCTAGGGTTCCTTTTCATTATATTGCAATTCTGTGCAGTTTAAATGTTGTTTTTTTCGGATTGTAGAATGTAAATAGTATGACATAATAAATTCTCTTTTATTTGCCTATTTTATGTTTTAATTTCTGTACTAGAACTATTTATAAATAAAATAATGAACCCCGAAAGGGAAATGGCTTAATGGTGTAATAATAATAATAATAATAATAATAATAATAATGAAGATTAAGTAAAGAGGTATTAATTTTATATTAGACTACTAGTCCGAAAAGTATTACATAAGTTCACATAATTTTTATAAACAAATTCTACGTAAATAAGTTAATTGCCTGTATTCTACCGCGATTTGGAATAACGTCGTTAACTGGAAAATGAAAGAAGTCGAGTAAGTCGATAAAAACTGTTCGAATCCTTAGTCGTATGTATCACGGATTATAATGCATTTTCTGAACTTTTTTTGGTTCTTAACTAATTTACATATAGTTCAGGCATCATGTCGAAAAAAAGAGTGAAATTCCAGAAAAAATACCATTTGCAATGTTTTTAATGAGAAAGTTTCGTTAAGGGGTCCTTTTGGACATATAAAAAATTCTAAAACAGATGAATTGCCAAACCAAGGTTTTTTTTAACAGTTCCAAAAGTTACTTTTTCGTGGACAGATAATTCCCATTGAATTTTAAAGCAAAATGTTCAACAACAACAATATCCTACCTATGATAGGTTATGAGATATGACCCCCCAAATTTGGCAATTTTTGCCTGTTTTTATGGGCAAAAAAGTGGACTTTAGTTTTTTCCAAATAAATCCTGTCAAGTTCAGTTAACGTTGATTGTGCCAAAGGATGAAATAGAGCTTACAAAAATTTGCGTATATATAAAAAAAATCTTTTAGACCTATTATTTTGGGAATTGTAAGGTTTCAAAAATTTAATTTTTTTCAGCATTTTTGACTAAAATCGAAGAAATTGTGTTTTGGAAAAAACAGGTCTAAAAGACTTTTTTTTAGATATGCGCAGATTTTTGCAGACTTATTTCATCCTCTGGCACAATCAACGTAAACTGAACTTGATAGGATTTATTTGGAAAAAATTAAAGTCCACTTTTTTGTCCGTGATAACAAGCAAAAATGGCCAACTTTGAGGGGTCATAACTCATGACCTATAATAGGTAGAATATTGTTCTTTTTTTGTAATTACAGCAAATTGAGTCTAGTTTCACTCACCCGTAGAACACTTTGCCGTGCAGTAATTATTTGCAAAGATACACAGTGTTTTTTGAAACTTGGTGATTTTTCGCTGGAAATCCAAAAAATGGGGATTTTCCAATGTATCATAACTCAGAAACAATAGAATTTAGCGTATTATTTTTTTAACAAAATTTGTTCAGAATTTTGTTTTCTTTCTTTTTTCTGTTGGACATTTTGCTCTAAAATGCAATGGGAATTATCCGTCCACGCAAAAGTAACTTTTGGAACTGTTTAAAAAAAAAACCCCCCCAGTTTGGCAATTGGTCTATTCTAGTATTTTTGATTCATCAAAAAGGACCCCTTAACAAAACTTTCGCAATAAAAACATTGCAAGCAGGATTTTATCTGGAACAAAACTACCAGATGCCTGGACTAAAATGATCTTTTCATTTCTGCAAAAAAAAAATTATTTCAAAATTTCAAATAAGTTGAGAGAAGGCCGTTTATGGCAAAAGAATATGAAGTAATGGAATTATTATAAATTATTATTATAATTATGAAAAATTACATATAATTTTTGTATTTCTAGTTGTAAATTTACAATTGTTGCAATTTTGAAGAGTTAAAATTGTAAATTCCTGAGTGTTGAAAAAACGTAATTAGAAATTATTCAATATTTATGAATTATATTCTAAAGGTATGTAAATTGGAATTTTTTAAATGGTTCAGTCTTAAAGACTTACAAGGGAAAATTCTTTGATTTTAACCATATCAGGGTGGCCGCTGGACCGGAAATTTTATAAGGCAGGGAAAAACTGGGAAATGACTGAATTTTTTTACCAAGAATTTTACAAATTTTTAGAAAAAAGTCTACGTACATTTTTCGTTGAATGAATTTTGAAATGCAGTTTTAAGAGTTAAAAAACTAAAAATTAGTACCATTTGATATCGAAAATTTGGGATAAAAAACATTTTTAGTTGAGCCAAGTTGATCAAAGAAATACAAATTATAATGATTTTCGAAATTGAACTATACAATGAGGATTAACAAGTTGATAATAATTTATTTTGCAAGACAATTCGGAATCAGTTCAAAATTAAAGAATTTCCAGATTTTAGCAAAGTGAACTATTTCAAATGAAAAGTCTTGTTGGTAGTTAAACAAATGTAAACGATCGATTTAAACTTTGTAATAGATTTCAAGTTTAAAACACATATTTTAAGACATATTTTTTATTTTGCAGGATTAAGAAAATTTGAGGAAGAATTCGAATCATTTTAAAAAATGTTTAGAGAAGTTTTGAAAAATTTCAACAATAACTTAAAATTTGAAATGTAACAAAAAAACATGTAGATGTTTTAAGATGTTGAAGTTTTTTAAACTCTTTAAAATTAAAGTAATTATCTTTAAAATTAAGAAGTGTTCGGTATTTTACAAAAATGCAATGGTTCAGTTTTTAATATTTCTAGCCTAAAATTGTTTATGTGATTAAAGCTGCCACCCTGAATTTACAAATTTAAAACTTTTTAATTTTAAAGATTTACAATTTAAATTCTTCAATCTTCGAGATTTGCAATTCAAAGTTCTTCCATTTTTAAGCGTTCCAATTGGCAATATAAAATTCTTCACTCTTGAACATTTATAATTCTAAACCCTTTAATTATGGAAGAAGTATAAATAACAATTCTTAAATTGTGATGACTTTGAAGAATAAAAGTCAAGAGTTTACAATTCTAAATCTTCCAGATTGATGAAATTTTTTAACGAAAATCATTAAAATGTCAGCGTTTTAATTTTTAAACTTGCATAATTTTTAAATTGTAAATTGAAAAAAATTGAACTTCCATTAAAAATATTTATAATTCAAACTTCAACAATTTTGAAGATATATAATCAAAATTCTCCAATCTTAAAAATTCGTAATTTGATTGCCTCCGATTTCAAAAGATTTTAAATTCAAAGTTCTGAAGATAGTATTATAGATACTTTTTTGAAGTAGTTCAATCTTGAATTGTTAAAATTGAAAATTTCAAGATTTCTATTTTAAATGTAATTTTTAACGTTTTTTTTTTTTTTTTTTAATATGTAGTTCAATTTTGAAGATTTATAATGAAATTTTTTTTGAATTTTAAATATTTGTAATTTGACTCTTTAATTTTGAAAGATATATAAATAAGAATTCTTGAATTGCAATGAATTTAAAGATGAAATTTCTAATGTAAATCATCAAAACGGTAGAATTTGTAATTATAAAACATAAAATTTTGATAATTTTATTTTTTAAATTGGAAAATCTTCATTACTATTATAAAGCATTCAAATCGTTACAATGTTGATGAAAAAATCTTGAATTTTAAATATATAGATTTGCAAATTGTTCCATTATTAAGACTTATATTTTAAAGGATTGTAATTGAAAAAAATTGTAATAGTTTAATTTTGAAACCTATTAATTGAAAACTCTTCAATATTATTTTTAACATCAGTAATTATTTTATGTTTTTTAAACTTATCTTTAAAGCAGCCAAGTATATATTAATGTCATAAATGTCAATAAACTGAAAGTCGAACTTTCTTTTGCCGAAAATATAGGAAAGAAAGATAACCATTTTTAAATTCAATGAATAACGAATAATACGAAATTCTAGCGGAATTAAACAATGTTGATTTATTAAATGCACAGATTCCAAATATATTATGTATCAGAAAAACTAGAAATTATTGACTAAAAATAAAAATATTTTAAACAGACATGTATCATAATTAAAGAGATTTCAACAAACGAATAAAATATTACAAAATACATTTTTTAAATGTTAAGCCTGAAATAAAGGATTATATCAGAAACATCGTTGTTGGTCATTAATACAATTTTATTAATTCCTTTTGAACATTTCCAACTAATTGTTTCCACCTGAAGCAACTGAAAAGATTTAAAAACATTTATTTACCTATTACATTTTTTAATAATAGAACTTTTTTTCACTTCAATACCGTTATTAATTATAAAAAATACAGACTTTCAATAATAATTGTGCATTTTGCAACTTACAGTAAATGCAGTTACGGCGTTTCTCGAAACAAACTGAACTGAAAAATGGTGCCCAAAAAATTTACCATACAAAGAAGGCGATTGAATAAATCTTGTTCTCCATGAACCTTTTTATTGCATGTTCAATTCAATTGAAAATGATAACGTAAAGTACGAAGTAAATATAATATTCATATATCAAAGCCTAATTTTTTTAAATGATTTAAACACACTGATAACAGGTTCGAAGTATGCAATTCTAACTAATAAAACAACTTCCGCAAAAAGAAAGAAACATTACAAGTTGTACAAATCGGTTATCTTCGATTTTTACATAGTAATAATTATACACTTTCCTATTCTTTAGCTGAGTGATGTACCATTTCTATCGTAACTCCTGTCGCGCAATATAAAAAAATAAAAGAACGGCACTTATTTCTATTTTGATAATTCGACTCTCAATAGAAATCTAACGTTAAATATTACACACAAAATTTCCCAAATTTCCTCTGTCTTTTTTCGATTTCCTAATACCACATAAAATATAAAAGGCGTACGAAAACTGTCCGTGGTGGTTTCAACATTATCTATAATGAGAGTCTTGAATGCTCGTGATTTAGATTAACGCGAGCTAATAGTATTATCCAAGTCTTTAAATAAATAATGATTAAATTACGTATTTAAGTAAAACGTATGGCTTTCTCGTAGAGCTCGGTAGAATAACCGATACTTCCGGAATTTTCAAAATACTCGACAATTGAGACGAATCAGGTGCCTTTACACGCGTGTCAATCAAGCCAACCATTATTAGCAAAAACAAAACTGTATGAAACGCTAACAATTGATTCTAAATAACACGAGGACGGTAAATTGTCGCGTGTGATGTGGTCTGAAAACTTCGAGTCGAAAGGTTTTTCGAGATAACGAATACAGTCTTCATGTGCATTCACGATTCGAATAGCGCGAAATACTCGTGTAAAAAATTCAAGGAAATCTAACTGCGTTCTGTGAAACGTAGTTAGTTTCTCTCTCCCAGGCAGTGCTCCATATATATATATATATATATAGTCGTCACTGATATACAAAAAGCGGTACGAGGTAACACGATTAATATAACGCAATCTACGAATACAACCCCATGGACACGGGCGAGAATCGCTTATTGCGCGTCATTGTAAGAATATAAAATTAGCAGCACCGATTGGAACTTTTTTCTTCTCTTCGATGGACTGTCACTCGATCTGGAGCATCTTGAGGTTCTTTGCCGTGAGTTTTCTCGAGGATTGCCTCAGCCAATTCGCTAAAAGCACGATCGATATTGATGTTGGCCTTTGCAGAAGTTTCCATAAACCTAATTCCGTGCTCTCTCGCTATCTGGAAAAACAAATATTGGGTCCAAAATCAAAACTGCACTTCTCTTTTAATATGCTTTATAAATATCGTTTTATTAACTTACTGCCTCTCCTCTTTCTGTGCTCACAACCCGTTTCTCGTCCATATCACATTTGTTTCCCAAAATCATCTTCTCCACATCCTCATTGGCATGCTAAAGCAAATAAATTTCCCATGTACTTGTTTCATTCTTATTGTAAATATATAGTGGATTTTCTCGACTTTACACAGTAGCTGACTAAATGTTACTACTTACCTCGTCTATGTTTCTCAACCATTTGACGATATTCTCAAAAGTTTTCTCATTCGTGATATCATAAACTAGCATAATGCCCATAGCACCTCTATAGTACGAAGTCGTGATGGTGTGGAATCTCTCTTGTCCAGCAGTATCCCTAAAACATTTGAAAATATATTTCAAGTTTTATATAGGAGAAGATCTCCTGATTTTGTAACTATTAATTAATATTTAACGCGAATTCACATAAGGTTATTAGGTAATTCGTACCATATCTGCAATTTGATTTTCTTTCCCCTTAACTCCACTGTTTTTATTTTGAAATCAATACCTGAAACATAAATTGTTATATATATATATATAATGACGAAACATCCTAATGAATCTGAGTCACAGTAAATAAACGTAATCGATTTCAATTGCAGGTAATTCAATGCTTATATAACCACGGACGAATAATTGAAAACATCAGGTTAATTTAATTAAATGTTACATAGATTTCAATCAATTTATAATCAATGCATTACATCTAATGCTTTAAACTAGCAAAAATAATTTGTGTGATAAAACGGGAATTCTTTTTCGCATCGTCGAAATCCAAACATTGGGCAGACATGTATTTATAGAATACTGTGTATTTGAC
>NC_046658.1:72668581-72692092 GCF_010883055.1 Belonocnema kinseyi
TACTTAAAAAAAAGTATAAACCTAAAACATGTTTTTCCTGATTGACAGAAATAGCTCAAGCAAAAAAAAGTGATACTCTGAAAAAAACATTATCGGGAAATTTTGAAACCTATTCAATTGTAGTCGATAAATCTTTGACAAAGTGGAGATATTGCATGAACCCGTATAATAAGAGTCATAAGAGATTTCATTAACGCTGTCAAAATAATTGACTGAATGACTGCGTGCGTACAACGAACAATAGATGAGTCACTACGACGGAAATAAAGGAGTACTTTAAGAATTATCTGCGTCTCAACGGTCTCAACTTCCTTATAGAAAACAAACTAACCTAGAGAAAAAAGTTCAACAGGCAAGTGAACAATTAACTAATTACAAAAAACGATTGCGTTCGACCAGAATATTGATTATCTTACCTATCGTGGAAATAAACGTAGTGGAAAAAGCGTCATCCGAAAACCTAAACAGTATACAGGTTTTGCCGACACCGGAATCGCCAATAAGCAATAACTTAAATAACAAATCGTACGTTTTTTTCGCCATTTTTTATTACACCCAGTACACTGAACTGCTTAATACAGCCCTACACGCAAATCTAGTCGAAAAAAAAATTTGCGATGGAGCGAGCAAAATTGTTGCAATAAAGTGAATAAAAGAGCACAAACACACTATACTATTCTGGGAATCTTGGATTGCATTGGATCCTACTATTCCACTGTATCACTGTTTCCACCACCACCACCATATACCACTGACTAGCTAGGACACGGACTGTACATGATCCAAGAAGCTATGGTTCCGCAACTTGGTGGTACGAAATACGTACAAGGCGCGTCTCGTAAAGTGACCTCCATATTGGTTACCATGACAGTGCAGAGACGCTTTTCTAACGATTCAAATCATTTCGTGTAATAATGTAGCACAGCGTTTCTCAAACTTACATACTCAAAAGCTTAAGTATTTCTGATTTAAGGTCTAAAAAGTTTGATCAGAAAAAGTTATCCAGCTTAGGGGCACTATATGTGAAACTGGAAAATCTGAAACTTAGACTAACCTAAAATTGGAGCGGGCACGGCTTCGGATTGAGATAAAAAATTCAATTTTTAGTTTTAAAAAAGTATAAAAACACCTCCCGTGACATTTCAAGATTTGGAGACTGAATGGGAATAAAAAAATGTTCATCCAAAAAAGTTATTCATTTTGGAAAAAATGAAATTTTGCTGTGATGGTATCGTGGTGTAACAAAGTGTATGTCACTTTTTTGCTTTTGAAAATAATTAAATGGCATTTTTTGTATATTAAATTAGACACTACCTGAAATAAATTATTTTGGCGAATAAAAACCAAACTAGTTACATCACGAAAGCATCGTAAAAAAATGATAAAATTTTTTAAAATTTAAGTTTTAGATCAGGATGAAACTAGTGTTTTCCTTCAATTAAATTAAATTTTTTCATCTCAGTTATTAAGAAACGCTTAAGAAGAGAAGCAGTTCTTGTAAAACGTCCGAAAATTCCAAAAATTGAAATAATACGCTTAATGGGGGTCGAGTACAGCAAGTGCATTGTATTATATTATATTATTATAATAATCACAATAATTCTTCATTATTATAATCAATGACTCTATTTTTAATCATTTATAATTAATTTTTATAATAGTTAAAATAATAAAAACATTACTTTAGCAGACTTTATACAATTATTGCAAATGATTTATAATAAGTTCAGTAATAAAAGACACACAAGAAAATTTGTATACTTTCTTCGTTATTTCCAAAATCGGCCGTGTGCATAGTACGGATACATAATTCTACAAATATGTAGCAAAGCGCTCACAATTTTTTAATAACACGCTTTTCCCGTTTTTATATTCTTCATAAATATATGTGACATGCTTCTGATTTTCATTTTAGCTTTATACGATTATTTATAAGACTTTTTGATTTTTTCTTCAATTCGCACATGCAGCGTGTAACACAGTTTAAACTCCCGCCTCAAGTACTTTTGAAAATGGTGGTCACTTTACGAATTTCTACGGGCCATTTAATTGGTTCACTTTCTTTTATTTGCGCGTAGCGAGACCATAGCTTCTTGGATCATGCGGACTACAGATATTAGAAATGTGATTTCAATCGTTGAGTTTACCACTCACCAGAGGGCGTAATCTGTTTTGGCATAAATTCTGTGAAAATGTAGTAAGGGTACTTTTTCACGGAGGCCTGTTTTGAATAAATCGTGGAATTAATATTTTTAATAGGACACATTTCTAGCTTCTTTGTTGGTTTATAGCAAGTTTTATTGGTTGAGAACCTAGATACCACGGAGTAATAATAAGGAGACCGATCATGCTGCACAAAGCGTCTCGAGAATATAAAAAAAAATAAAAAATAATAAAAAAATAAATAACGAATACACAAATGAATAAAAAAAAACCGAAAATATATAATATTATCGAATTATAACATTTTCCAAATTTCAAATAACGACAAGTTTTTTAATTAACAAAAAATAAAAAACCAAATTTCAAAATATCCAACACTAAAATTCACCGACTACAAAACCGACTTTTAGAATAAACGAATTATTAAGTTCCCGACAAATGTTTTAATTCCCCAAATTTATAATTTTGCAACATGGTTACTTGATTATTAATTTGTAATTAATTAATAGAATTATAAATAAGACAAACAATTTAATGAATCATCAATCAATAATTTATTAATTATTTTCGGAAATTTTAAATTTTGTCAAAGTTAAATTACAGAAATAGAAATACTTATGTGAATTCAACAATTCGTTTATTTTATAATTCGGCAATCTTTTGTTGTTGCTAATTTATGATTTAGTTATTTTTTCTTTCGTTATTTTGTATTAGTCCCGGATATTCAAACACTTTAAAGTATAGCGAGGAAGACCTAATTTTTTTTATATTGTCGCTTTACAATATAATGCTACTACATAATAAATATAATTATTATATCTATATATGGCAAACAAGGAATATGATAAATCCTTAAATATTTTTTTCTATTACAATGAAATAACCAACTCTTAAATGTGATATTTTTTAATCAATTAGACTTTGTAACGAAGCTGAAATATTTTAACATTTGTATGTATCCAAATTTAAAAAAATTACCTTACTCTCTTCTAAATTTTCCCAGCAATTAAAAAAAAATTTGTTTATTCTCTTGAAAAAAATCAAAAATTATTTTCAGTCCTACTAAATATTTCTTGAATTTACCCGATTTTTATTTATTTTTATAGTCAAATTAATTCATCAGTTTATTTAGGGTACTATATTAGACAGGAATACGCAACGGCCATTCTGGTTCCTAGAAAATTCGCGGGAAACCATGCGATAAGCATGTTCTAGTTTATAATTAAAATTAAGCTTGGAATATAAGAAAAATTGTCTGCTGCAGTGCTCCGTTTTGTCAAAATAGAAGTGAATATGGATATAAATTGTAACGTTTTTCACTAGGAAAAAAAGAAAGACTTTTAAAATGTATAATAAAGTGTAGACGCGACAAATGGGAAGCAAATTCTAATTCAAGATTATGCGAAGTACTCATATTTATCACTATAACAATATAATTTAAATATTTGGGGTCTGAAGCTTATGTTAATACGTAATTAAATTTCCTATGAGCATTTTTTTTGGAAAAGTATTGTATTAGTTTTTGACCTATAGTCTATTATTATTTGTTGCTAGTTATTTAATAAATCATATGATTATATTTTGAGCGCACGCCTGTTTATAAGCTGAGTAAACTTTAGTTTACAATCATAATTTTTGTAAGGATTATTTTTTGGCAAATGTGTGGGTTAAAAATCATATAGTGTAATTTAAATATACTATATATTATGTCACATGTAATTTTATTTATAATTTCTGTGTTGATAAAAATGCTTTAGTATAATTTTAAAATAAATAATCTATATCATGTAAATGTATTTATCTTGTTTTTAGGGGCATTTTGACCAACTCAAATAACGACTTTATATCAAATGTGATCTACAAATTAGGTTTCGGAGAACTATAACTGAAAGTTAAAAAATGTTTGTTTTTTCAATTTAATAAAAATATATTATTTACTATATGTATGCATTTTTACATTCATTTCGAATAATATATATTTTCTAATCAATAGTTAAAATCAACGTGTTATTGGTAAGTAGAATAATTTGCCATTTTTTCTTTTCAATTGATCATTACATTGTAAAGTTTAGAAACATTCATATTTCTAATAATATTATTATCTTAAAATATTACAGCGTATCCCAACATAAAAAAGCCTTTTTTATACAAATGATGATATTATTTTCTATTTAATTCATCAAACAAATTAAAAATGTCTTCAATTTAGATTTAAAAGAAAAAATGTATTATTTCAATTAATGTTAAATTTTTTTGCGCAGTTCTGATATTCCACAAATATAACATTATTGTCTACAGATAGATCTTTTCGATGGACAAATTCTCAAAATTTGTCTATTATTTGTGCCAAAAACCATACAGTGTCACACAAGCTAACGTTTCTTTGTATAAATAATAACAAAAAATGATGAAAACACGCAACGTTTTTGAAACCTTCTTTGAATAGACAATAAATGTTTTAATTATGAAATTCAGAACTAGGCAATGCCAAATATATTACAAGTCTAGATGCGGCACCTCACTAGCGAACCTATAATAAGTTCCAAGAACTAAAGAAATGCCAGTGGCAAAGCGTACCTTTTCACGGAGACCTGTTTTGAATTAATCGTGGAATTAATATCACATTTCGAGTTCGTATCTAGGTTATCCACTAATCAAATTTCCCATAAACCAACAAAGTAGCTAGAGATGCATCTTATGAAAAATATAAATATATCAAATATGCTAGAAGTACGCACATACACACATGTGCAAAATCACACTTACGTATAGTTCAAAACTTCCCGAGCGTGGCGTGCCAACCGCACTTAAAAATAATATGGCCGCCGATGTGAACGCGTGTCAAATGTAGATAAATAATGATTGAACAATTAATAGTTTGTGAACAAAAGCCAAGGATGTTAATAAAAAATCGCTGTATAAATGCGAAAGTTTCCAATAAGTGTGGTTTCAAGTGTATAGTGTACCACACTTTCAGAGTGTTGAAAAGTTGTATGTTTATTGTTTTTGTTACAAACGCGTCGAATGCCTGTCGCACGCATAGTGTTGGTAAAAGTAATTTGATATTTTCATAAACATACTACCTACCTCTTCCATGTAGAATAATTTTTTATTCCACAAACATTTCACAAAACCTTTTCTTATTATTGATTAAGTAAGTGTAAGTGTGATTTTGCACATATGGGTGTGCGTACTTCTGACAACAGAAAAGTGACCGTTTTTGGTGAAGTCCATGCATTACAGATTGGTCTCCTTATATCTATTATCCATGGTAACACGCATGGATGCTTGAAGGTAGGGTTGGTGTGTACTTATGTGCAACTGGTGGTTTTTACGTAAAATACCTAAGTTAAGTATTTTACGTAGTAAACCGGTAAAATATCTATTAAATTACGTACCAAGATGGTGGACCTATAAAAATGTGCAGAATCTTACTTTTTTGAATTTCTGGTGCTGGCATTTGTAAGAGTTTTCTTCCCAGTGTCAATATTGTTCATTAAAAAAGAATAATATCAACTGAAAGGAAAGAGAAGCAAAAAACACTCCGAACTTCCATATATTCCATGGAATGTTCTATATTTTAAACGTCTACAAGTGATAATTGTGAAATAGTTTTATTTTTATTCATTTAAATACTTGTAACTTTAGGTTATGTATGCAATGTCTCATCAACATATAGTACTGAACCCCTGGCACGAAGTAGCATAAGGGTACCTTTTCACAAGTGCCGAATTTGAGTAAACTGATGAATTAATTTGACACATATTGTTCGTATCTAGGTTCGCAATCAATCAAATTTGCCATAAACCAACAAAACAGCTAGAAATGAATCCTATGAAAAATATTAATTCCACGATTAATTCAAAGCAGGGCTCCGTGAAAAGGTGCCCTACCTTTTCACGGAGGCCTGTTTTAACATTTTGTATTGGATTCATTTCTAGCTACTTCGTTGGTTTATGGCGAATTGTATTGGTTGATAACCTAGATACGAACTCGATGTGTCAAATTAAATCAATGATTAATTGAAAACAGGTATCCGTGAAACGGTACCTTAAGAAGACCCTACTCTCATGCGGCCCTTGGAAAATTAGGACGCGTAGATATGGATTTAGGGTACCTTTTCACGGAGGCCCAATTTAAATAAACTGATGAATTAATTTGACACCTGGAGTTCGTATCTAGATTCTAAACCAATCAAATTTGCCATAAAGCAAAAAAGCAGCTAGAAAGAAATTCAAAAAAAAAAAAATTAATTCCACGATTAAATTAAAACAGGCCTCCGTGGAAAGGTACCCTTACATTGATTTAAATTTAATTCAAATTTACCCATAATTATCCATTTAAATTTACCCGTTAATTCATTATTTGGTACAAAATCAGACTTTTTCACCCAACGAAAAGTATATGGCGCCAAAACAAAACCACTAACGTTTAAAAACTGTTTGTTTACTATATCTCAAGCTTTTGGTTCATGAGGTTTTGAATATATCAAAATCGACCAGCGAATCAGGACATAGAAAAGTTAGAAAATGAAAATAATTCAATTAATTTTTTACATTGAATCTCTTTGAGTGCGCTGTCTCAATATCTAAGAATAATTCATCTTTTCGAATAAGGGTGTAGCAAATAGTTTGTGAAAAGTAAGAGCCGGTAATGTAGTGATTTGCTTATTTCTTGCAAATTTTTCCTGCAAAAATTTGTTACTAAATTCGACGTCTGCTGTGTACAATAGTATCTATTATATATCTCTATATTGGACGGACGATGGTTTTTAAATGTCTGCAGAAATCTGCAGATATTGTTCCGGGGGAACTGTACCCGATTGACCACACGACGAAGTATCACATGCCCTTAATCACTTTACTCTCATTTTTTAGCTGTACTCGATTTGTTTCGGAAAAGCAGATAGCAAGCGCATATCCCATAAACGTGGAACCCCTTTCGGTGTCGGGAAATTGTTCAGAGTACATTTTTAAAACGTCAAAACTGAATTATCATTGACCGCTGGTAAGTTTTGAGTGTCCCATAGATTTCGCCATTTTTGTACGCCCCGTTCAAACAGCTTTTAAGGGCATGTGATACTTACAGTTCCCCGGCTTTTTTCCACAAAAATGAAAGTTTTTTAAAACTGAATTTGGAAATGTTATAAAATACCATAACGGACGTCCCCGGACTTTGCTTTGAGGGATAATGACAAACAAATTTATATTGATAAATAAAAATTTTATGCATATGCATTATTTTGAGGTTACGTCATTTTTCATCTCTGCCTTTCCGACAATCTGGAAATTATTTATGAAATAAACTTTTTTGATTGGCTGCAAACAAGGTTAGTTCCGGGAGATAGTTACTATGTTTATTTGTAAGTCCAAAGTTTTCGGCCAAAAATATTGTGTAGTTTGGAAGTGACGCTCGGGTGAATTGTAACACACATAACCTCGAAATATACATGCACGTGTTAGCAATATCAAAAATTTTTTGACAAAAAAACACAAAAAAAGTGTGCGGGGACGTCCGTTAGCATGTTCGCTATCATTTTCCAGATTTTGAAGACAAAATATTTCTTATCCTAGGAAAAAATCCAAGTGAATCGAACACTGAAAAAATCGATACTATTTCCTAAGCGCTATGCAAATTAATCACATTTTGCTAAATTAAAACTTTTTTGAATTAACCTACAAAAAAAAGTGTATGGGGACGTCCGTTAACATATTCGCTATCATTTCCCAAATATTTAGGAGAAAATATTTTCTTATTCTATAAAAAAAGCCGGGGGAACCTAAAACTGGTAAAATCGACCATTTTCTAAGTGTCGCATGCCCGTAAGCTGGCTACGGCTGTCGAAAGTGGTCCAGTGAATTGAAAGAAATCACAAATTGAGAAAGTAGACTTGTCCTTTTCTAAGGATGGCGATTGTTCAGTTGATCTTTTTCTAATGAGAGCAGGTGGAAGATGAGTAGAACTAATCACCATCCTTAGAAAAGGACAGGTCCACTTACTCGATTTTTTTTCTCTTTTTCTATTTTCTGATCCACTTCCAACAGCCGTAGCCAGCGATCCAGTACTTTATGTCGATCAGGCTCGGTCAACTCAATAAGGGAAAATGGCAAATTTTTAGAACCTTGGCGCGGGAGGTTACCGTATGAGACCATAACATCAAAACGGTTTTTCGGGTCCCGGTATCACTTAAATGACAAGGATTTCTTGAAAACGCAAACTGGTGTGGTTATAACATGGACATAGGAAACAAGGGACTAGGCATGCCATTGCGGGGGTGATGCAATGAGGGGAGAGGTCTGCCACCTTTTGATGTTCCGCGACCAAGATGGCAGCGCCCACATGTTTATATTTTCATGCACAGTTTGTCGGCAAAAATGTTCGTGCGCATAATCAAATGGCACATCGTAAGATGGCGGCACCCCCCCTCCCGTGGATTCAACCCCGCTCGCCAAGTTAGGATGGCATGCCTAGTCCCGTGTTTCCTATGTCCATGGGTTATTACATATTTAAAAAACTATATATCACAGGTCAAATCTGCTTCAGAAAAAATAAAAATGCATACGTATGCACATCCTAACTCGTCTTGTAATTATCTTTTTCCATTTAAAATACACAAATAAAAGTAAAATTAAGTAAATGAGAAACGTAAAATGAGAAATTGAATGATAATTATCTTTGATTTCTTATTTTGCGTTTCTTGTTTCCTTAATTTTGTCTTTATTTATCCTTTTTTCTTAAATTATTTTACTAGTCAACACATATAAG
Source organism: Belonocnema kinseyi (assembly GCF_010883055.1). Classification (NCBI taxonomy): domain Eukaryota; kingdom Metazoa; phylum Arthropoda; class Insecta; order Hymenoptera; family Cynipidae; genus Belonocnema; species Belonocnema kinseyi. Next base: position 72,677,510 of record NC_046658.1, read on the forward strand.
GAAGAAGCATGCACATATATAGCGACCATGGACATAGGAAACACGGGACTAGGCATGCCATCCTAACTTAGACGAGCGGAGTTGAATCCACGGGAGGGGGAGTCGCCATCTTACGACGTGCCATTTGATTATGCGCACGAGAATTTTTGCCGACAATCTGTGCATGAAAATATAAACATGTGGGCGCTGCCATCTTTGTCGCGGGACATCAAAAGGTGGCGGACCTCCCCCCTAATTGCATCACCCTCGCAATGGCATGCCTAGTTCCTTGTTTCCTATATCCATGATAGCGACCAAACCATGCATGCTTCTGTAGTTCTCCTGCCCATCGCAGATGGCGCTGATTTTCGCCATTTATTTCCCACGTAGTTGACCCAGCCTGAAGTCGATGCACTTTTCACTCACTTCTTCCTCCTTGTCACTTTATCTGCCGCTCGTTGCAGTATAATAAAGTACTATTTTACTGCAGCTCCACGGGCAGATACAGTGCTCTTATTCTGCTTATTTCAAATAAAAACTTTTATTAAATTTTGTAAAATATTTTTTTTAATTTAAGCTCACATGAAGAAGACATTAGATAAGCTTTATGTAGGCTACATCATGTTTGTGGCCACGAGATTTTTTTTGTCGAACAATTTATATTTTTCTCGCAAAGGACGGTACAAGATATAAGAAGTGTTTTTTGTAGATTTTTTTTGATGAACACATTTTTTTAGTAGCGTGTTCTCGAATCTGTCAGTAAGAAAAAATTCGAAAATTGAATATTTTGAAAGAAATCTCTTGACCAGAAAATAAGTTACGCCCCAAAAAACTGACAAAATTTCTTTGTATCAATTCAGCAAAAAAAGTGGGGTTTTTGAGAAAATTAACTTTTCAACCAGGAAAGAAAACATAAATATCACAATTAGTTTAAAAGTTAAAAAGGTTCAAAGAAAAAACTTGTATTATGTATTTTTAAAAACAATCCTAAAATTGCAGATACTCATAACTTCTCGAAAATTATTTTTTTCTCTTATGTAAAAGTCAAATGATTCTGTGATTGGATTTTGAATTGCCTGTATGATTTTAAATAGATTCGATAAGTGAAAACAATTTGTAACTAAGAAGTGAAGTCGATACAAGACCAAAATTCTGTAATTTATTAAAATGCGAATTAAGAAAGAATAACAAGTTTCCAATTTAAAATAAGAATTTAATTTTTGCTAAAAATGTTGTCACCTCTTATAAACGAATTCATAACGTGTGTTTAGTTTGGCGTTGACGTATTCCTGAATCCTTGGCATCTTTCCAAATCTACGAGAATATTTCCTAAAAATGTACAAAACTCACTTATAATTTTGCTAATACGGATACAGATTCGAACTTACAAACTTCTAATTACTATCTTCAATTATGCTACCCATTTGAAAATTGAAAACCGTTATAATTATCTCGAATTGTTTCCATAATAATATTTTCTCTCTCCAACGCCATCTGAAAAACTCTCAGGCGGCAAGCACACTGTCATTTCTCGATAGGATAACATCAACTCTCAGGCGGACGTCACAAAATAAGATTGTAAAACTTCTCCTTTCTGGATCAGTTTATTAGCAATCTATATTGATAATAATTAGCATATTTCATATAGTTACATGTATAAAATACAATATCATGAATCGTGATATTCGCGAGAAGCAAGAGAAGTAGCAAGGTCAGAATCGGATGGTAATGTTCACGCAAGTGGGTAATCTGTGTTACTAGCTGTGTTTATTGAAGTGAGGACTGCTACTGGAATTATTCATGAGTTGAATGGGAGTCGTTGGACTGTGTGTATGGTGTGAGGGAGATGTGTTCGGACTGTTATGTCGGGGATTGGTATTGTGGAGACTGTGCAAATAAGAACGCTGTACAGGCTTGTGCTGGGCCAGTTGCAGCAGAGCTTCTGGTATGGAAAACCATTTACGTTTACGTCCAATTGCTCGCGAATCTTCCCATTCTGGCAACTCCTCCGTTACACGCATTACCCACACTTGCGTTCGATGTTTGTGTTCTGCACTCTGCAACAAAATTTCTCCATCAGCAATATTTTAATTTTAAAACACTACCCCGATAGCACAACAAATTCGGTGAAGATTTCCTGAAACTGGCAATGCATGCTTCGGAATATTGCATTGAAAGGCTGAGGCAAGGTTCGTTCCACCAAGAAAATGTCCGCTTGTCAGGAAATATTGTACGGTAAAGTTCCGGACAGTTTACAAAATTCATTTAATTTAATTCTATGCGCGGTAACTTTTTATGACCCCTAGAATACCATGGGAAAACATACCGTGTTTACTTACCATACTTGCAAACAAAAATTAAAACCAAAATTTTTTTTCAGTTTTTTTGGTTAGATGGCAGAATAGGGGCGTCACCTGTTACCTATGTTTTGGCTGGGAAAAAATTTTGTTTGGCAACTAACTATTAGAATCTTTAATTGAGAGATAATTGAAACGATTTGTTGAGACAAAAATTTAAAATTATTGTTACTTTTTTTACTATGATATCTCAAATATTTGTTTGTCAAGATATATCGTAATGATCATATTTAACGAGAAGTTGAAAGTGGGTAGTGATTTTACCAACATTTTTGTTTTTACTAGTCATGTTTAATATAAATTATGCACAAATTGTCAATCATATCATATTTCAGGGTTCATTAAAGGCTAAATTGATTTCCTTTAAGCAATTTTCATACTCTGCTTTGTAAAAAAAATAGGGATTATGCTGGCTGAACGCTAAGGTCCTGAATTATAGTATAGTCAGATTTGAAATTCGCGCATTATTTATATTAATGGTGATTTATCAGTTTTAGGGGTAGCATTTGAAAAATAATTTTTTGTGGTTTTGGAGAGCATTAAATAAGCCCTTAATTACGTGATATGACAGAACTCGATCCAACGTTTATTTCACATGGGGTTCCGACAACTTACCGCAAGCTAGCATAACCCTCGGTTTCTTTTTAAAATAGTGGAGCATTAAATTTGACAATAGGACATAAATGAGCATTAAATAAGCCCTTAATTAAAGCCTGGTCAGATTTACAATTCGCGCATTATTTATATTAAGGGTGATTTTTCAGTATCAGGGGCCATTCACAAAATACGTGATACATTTTTCAGGAACTTCTGAACCCCTTCGCCCCTGCGTGATACCTTTTCCATTGGTCGTAACATGGAGAATGACACTTCGACAGGCACCGCTCCTACCCTACAAGTATCACATATTTTGCGAATGACCTCTTAGGGGTAGTTTTTGAAAATAATTTTGTGTGGTTTTGGAGAGCGTTAAATAAGCCCTTGATTATGTGATATGACAGTACTTGATTTAACGTTTATTTCACATGGGGTTCTGTCAGTTTAACGTTAAGCTAGCGTAACCCCCGGGTTTCTAAAAAAAATTGTGGAACATTCAATTTGGAAATGGCTCATTGAATGAGCATTAAATGAGCCCTTAATTATGTGATATGACAGAACTCGCTTCAACGTTTATTTCACATTGGGTTTCAATAGCTTAACGTCCAGCCAACGTAACCCCTGTTTTTCGAAAAAATAGTGGAGCATTAAATTTCGCAATAGGGCATTAAAATAACACTAGATGAGCCCTTAATTATGGCATGGTCAGATTTACAATTTGTGCATAATTTATGTTAAGGGTGGTTTTTCAGTATTAGGGTTGGCTTTTGGAAAATAATTTGTTGTGGTTTTGGTGAGTATAAAATGAGCCCTTAATTATGTGATATGACAGAACTCGATACAACGTTTATTTCACATGAGGTTCCGTCAACTTAACGTTAAGCTACCGTAACTCCCGGTTCAAAAGAAAGTGGAGCATTAAATTTAGCAATGGAGCATTAAATTAGAATTAAATTATTGCAATGTTTCAGAATACAATGGTTGTCCGACCGCAAAAGTGAAAATTAAGGGAAATAACGTAGAAATGACTGATATTTTGTCAATCCTAACCTGAATATTTGTTGAATCCCAAGTAATGTGAGAAGCAGAAAAGTTAAGCGGTAAATAATTGTTAACTAAATGAATAAAGTAACAAACGTACCAACATTATAAAGTTAAACAGCATCCACTTTTAAAACAAATATGCATGTAATCATTGTACTCAGCCTATATTAAAGTGATAGACACATGTAGTAAATATATCCTGCATGTCAAAATACAGATGCATTTATCCTCAAATTCATATATTTAATGTCCCTAAACACTAAATTCACCTATAAAGTCAGTCTTTTTTAATTTTAAGTTTTTTTCAGTTTCTAAGAAAACCATTATAATTAAGTACTTTCTAGGTTATGTTAGCAGAAAACTGTCCTTTTTTATATTCTAAACTTTTATTTAATATCTGCTGGCAAAATAAATATTTCTTACGTTTATCATAAAGGTACGTGATGATTCATCTTAATGAAAATAAAACCAATTGTTGTGTAATTAGATTATTTCACGGATAGTAAAAGTCAAGGAAAAGCACAATAATTTGATGAAATGCCTAAGAGTTTAAGGTGGTGTTAAAAGAACTTAGGATCAATAAATTCAGGTTGAATTAGAAAAAAATCAAATCTTTGAAACCCTACTGATTTTTAACACAAGAATAAACTAATGACTACAAAACAATTCAAGTTAAATTTAAGAAATTCAAATGAATTAGAAAATTTTTTTAAAATCCATTGATTACGATCAATTTTAAGTGAATTCAGAGAAAATTATGGAAAATGCGAAGAATTCAATGAAATTCATTTAAAAAACCAAGATGAATTTCAAAATCAATCAAGTGAATTGAAAAAAATTTTAAAATATGAAAAAATTTCTTGAATTGAGTAAGTTTGAAATGAGTTTAGAAAAACTATAGAGAATTTAAAAGAATTTCATGAAATGCTTAAAAATTGAAGGTTGGAATCTTTTCATATTTTCTAAAATACATCGAATACTTTCAAATCCTTTGAAACTTTTAAAAGTTCATGAAAATTTCTTAGAATTTTTAAAATACCCTAAAAAATACCTTCTGATTATTTAAATATAATAACAACTTCTCGGAATCTTCAAAAACACCCTGAAATATTTCAAAATATAATTTAAGCCAATTCAGAAACAGGTATACGTATAGAATAGTGACTTCATAATAAAAAAATTTATTAAAAATAGATTTGATAGAAAAGTGACTAATGGTAACTGCCTGGAAGCCCTGATTCTTTTGTACAGTTACTTATTACAGAAACTCCCTGGTTTTTGCTTATTTTTTCAAAATGCCTGACTTGGAAACTTGGATCGTATTATATATATATTTTTAAAGTTCCATTGTGGATTGTAAATAAGGTACCAAAGGGATCAAATATTGAAAATAGAGTACCTTAAGGACCTTAACTAAATATAGGGTACCATAAGGGATGTAGGAGCCGGTCCTTGAGGCCTGAAATATGGAAAATAACGTACATATGTCCCGAAAAAAAACTTCTGTGAACTCTAGGGTGCCCCAGAATACTACTGAGCATCGAATTAAGTTAACAAATCTTCCAAGCTGTCCTAAAGACAGAGCGAACCTAGCACTATCAGTTTCAGGAAATCTTCACCGAATTTTTGGTGCTATCTGGGTATCTATGATTACAAGGTGACAAACAGATTTGATCATGAAGATATCTTTAATCGAATAGATTAAATTGAATATTGTTTTTTAAAATAATTCTGACCTCAAATACCCCGAGACAACGACCAAGTTGACCTAAAACGCCAGCTTCTTCTCTAACTTCTCGCAGGGCTGTAACTGCTGGCTCCTCTTCAGGCTCGACACCTCCACCAGGAACTATCCAGCTGTCTGGTCTTCTACTGGATGTCACCAGCAGAACCTGCAGCCAAAAAACATTTAATGCTTATTTTTTAAACGATGCACAAATTAATAAGGAATTTTTTCTTTAAAATAAATTCAAATTTTTGTGCACAATCACAGTCATGTGTTAAGAGTCTGTTCCAGAAATAGAAATCATATTTTTAAATTTTCCTTCTTCATATTATCCTAAGCGGATCTTATGCAATATTCCTTTTTTTTCACAACGAGTGCTTCTGTAAGATGAAAATATATCAAGTATGAGGAAAATAATAGAAATGAGCAACTTTAAAAGTTTGTTTATTTTAATCGATTAATTACTATTCGGAATTTACAATTCACATCAACTAGTTTTATCTTGTAAATTATTAATTCTGACGGAAATACCAAAACTTTGAAGCACGTAGCCATGGACTTTGACTTATTACAAATAGAAATTCCAATGTCATCGGATTTCCCCCGAATAAATGAAATATTAGTTACGTAATTTATAATCAGAATAAGGTTTAAATTGAATGATGTACTTTACATGTTTGGCTTCAAACAGAAGAGAATGACAAGTGATCTGTGGCTAACAGCACATTTTGGCACAGTGGCAAAACACTTTTAAGTGCCAATTTGCCACTTTTATAAATGAAACGAAAAATTCTTAATGGACTGTAGCTTTCCACTTTGTCAAGCTAATGTTTTAAAATTCTGGTTTCGATCAAAATGTCGTGTTTGGAAACAATATACTATTGTCTACAACTTATAATCTTCAATTTGGAACAAAACAACTTTTCTCTCTCCTAAAATGGTCATGTGTTTGCGGGTACCAAGTAAATGAATTTTTAAATACTATACTAATGTTTGCAAGGATTTAGTACACTGTTATGAATGTATTTTGAAATAAACGAGTTATTCGTGAATAAATTACTAATACCTTCCAGAAAATAAAAGAAAAGTATTGATATTATTAATCAATTTTACTTGTTAGCAAACGGCATAATTACGTTGTTTTCACTGTACATTAAGTTCTAGAAGCTTCGACGAGTGGATTAAATAATTAATAATCGATTTTTTGAAATTCATATTATTCTATCTGGTATGCCTGGTATGTAAACATGACGTTCAACCTGGTTCAACAACCTCAATTACCCTTCTCCATTTTTTTTTCAAAAATATGCAGCCTTTCTTAAATTTTCAGCTACAACAATAGCCACCCAAACAAAACAATAGACAATAATACAATAAAAAAATATCCTGTACAACTTTTCAAAAATTTGCGAATTACTATACAATAAGCACTTGAAAAATGTTAATTCAAAATTTCTAAAACTGTACTCCACTTTGATCGGGTTATCCCTATGATCTCAACTAATTGCTAAGGGAACAGAGTATTTCAAAAGACAGCTGCGTAAAACCTAAAAAAGCTATTAAACTTGAAAAGGCTGAACAAGTCCATAGGAGTCGGTTTAATGAACATGCATGGGAATAAGGTGTAAAAAAAGAACACTATGAGAAAAAAGTTAAAACCTGCCCTCTGATGGCTTACCTCGTCCTCGAGGTCGTTCTTGACGCAAATACATGCCGCTCTGCGTCTGTAGCCTTCGGAGTCATATATGCGGATAGAATTTGGTTTTTCTTTCACCATTTTCACACCTAATTAAATCAGCAGATCATTCCCGAGTACAAACTCGTAAATATTCGTCAAACAGCCAAATCGGCCATCCCCAACTCCCACATTGCCCTGAGAAAACTTGGAGCCGACATATTATCGTCGCAAATCAACTAATGCCAACACCTTAAAATATCTGCGATTATTACAGGCATTATTTCCTTCAAAGGACACAAATATTCCCGGTTATCGACACAAAGACCCACAATCGTCACACAAGACTGCGATTCACTCCTAATGAAGTCGGAGATAACCTCAAAACCTTCCTTCTAAAGGACTACTGCGGCAACTAAGAAATACCATAATGGTTCGTTCCCAGTCTTTCCATCATTGATCGGTTCCCTGACCAATAGTAAAACGCCGTTCCATCCGACAACCAATAAGAGAGCAGAACAAGTTTAAGTGACGTTTATCTGAACTGCGATAATAAATGTTTTTTTGTACGAATTTTTTTGCCAAAGGGGAAGAGCTGAAACTGAAAAAATCATGAATAGGAAGGAAATTCTTATTATAGTTGCAAATACATTTTTTTCGACATTCGTACGTGGATTATTTGTTTCAATACTCAAGACGTTATTTTTTTTAAATTCCTCACACTTTCCCCGGCTTATTATTCAGACGTTTATTCAATCCCTACTAAAAAAGTCAGGAAACGTCACAAATGGTCAGAAGTTCAGACATTGTCTGACCATTCCCGACGAGTCTGAGTATTTATGAAGATATTTTAATTCACGTTTCACATCCTACCGGGTGGACCAACCGATAATGATAAAAAAAAATCATTTCTATGTTCAGGGTGGCCGTTTTAATCAAAGAAAAAAATTCTTGGTACTTTCCCGGTTTTTTCCCAGTTCTCAAACATTTTTTAAGAGCAATGAAATAAAAAAAATCCAACTCTATAGGTCAAAATGTTTCCATTTGAAGTAATAAAAACTAAGCTGCCAATCATTTTAAGCAAAATTTCTTAAAAAGCTTCAAAATTTTATTTCAAAATCTTGAAAACTCTACATATTGTTTTACATTTTTCCAAATTTTAAATTACTTTTGATTTTTTTCGAAGTTCTAAACCTTATTATTAATTATTTGATTTTTTCCTCAAATTAAAAAAAAAATCCTGCAAAATAAAAAATATTTCCTTAAAATCTTCCAGATTCATTTTTGACAATTTTGGAAATGTTTTCAAATATTTTCTTAAAATGAATGTTTCAAAATAAAAAAAATTATTTTCATGCTTCATAGGAATCTTAAGAAAATATTTTTTATTCTTCTGAAGTCTGTCACAAATCTCAAAAAGCTTCTACATTTTCTGTTAGAAATGTGAAGAAAAAATATTTTTTTATTGAATTAAGGCTATTCTTTCAGAACATTCAAACGTTTCTAAATATTAATAAATTGTTAATTTTCTTAATTAAAAATTTTCATAATTTAGGCTGGAAAAAAATGTTTGAAATTTAATAAATTGAATATACTAATAATAATAAAATGGTTTATAGATAAATAAATAAATTAGCAGTGTATAAGGTTTCAATCGGGAATTCACATTTGTTTAACTACTAAGACTTTCGAATTGAAAATGTTTAATTTTTAGCGTTAAAATCTGGAAATTCTTTAATTTTGAACTGATTCCGAATCATCTTGTAAAATGAATTTTTTTATTATTTACTTGTTAATCCTTAATGCACAGTTCAATTTCAAAAATCATTATAATGTATATATTCACAGTGGATCATCCAAAAATGTTTTTTATCTAAAATGGTAGATTTCAAACGCTTCTAGTTTATTTTCTTTTTTAAGTCTCTAAAACGCCATTTTTTAAATTAAAGATTTTTCAACTACGCATTGTAAGAGAATGATATCATAATTGAAACATAAAACAATTTAACTAATTTTTTTTAAGTGCTAAAATCCAATTTGAACAGATTTTTTTTCTAAAAATTTATCAAATTCCATGTGAAAAAATAATTTCACGATCATTTCTCGGTTCAGCGGCCACCCTAAATATTGCATATTATACAGATTCGAAAGATAGAAATACAAAATCTACCGGTTCAACTATTCCACGTATGTACCTACAATTTTTCCTAGAAAATTTAAAATGAAGGTAAATATAATTTATCTTGTAAAGAGAAAGAAATGTATCAAAACGGACAAAATTTACAAATTCACCTTCACAGTAATTTAGTGTATAAATATTAATAATTCAATATTAATAAAAAGAGAATGTGTATAAATATAAATAAATAAAATATAAAAGGATTAGGTTTTATGGCATTCTATTCTTGGATCCCTCATAAAAGGATTATCCTTCGAACTCAAGCTCTGACGATTTCTGTCAGAAGTCCAGATTCTTTCCTGATGATTCCTGACTTTTTTTAATAGGGTCAGATTAAATGTATACCTTTATACAGGTATATATAGAATTAAAACAAATATTTCGTTTATGGATTTCTATGAAAAATGATATAGTTTTCACCTTTACATAGAAAATAAGTTTATTTCCAAAGGCATGACTATGTTTATAGAACCATAAAGAAATTTACAATTCCTGTTATCTATGGTAATGAAATAATAATGATAATAATAATAATAATATCACAAGTTATTTAGAATCTCAAGAGAATTAATACTAATTGGTATGCGAAGACATAATGTTATAAATGAATAATATTATCAATGAACCGGAAATTATAAGACTACGATAAATATACATAGCTAGTAAAATAAATAAAAAATACCCTGTTAACCGCAGAATCCACCGAAATACACATATCACACATTTCATCTACCCTTCTCGTAACCAGGGAACAAAGACTCCAAAATTATCGCCAGATTCCTGTTCACTTCCATTTTATAGTTGTTACCTAGAGCGTAACGACATTGCGGGCAGGTATATATCTCCGCTTCAAAACTTTTTTTTAGGCACACCAAGCACGTATTATGCGCACATGGTGTGGTTAAAGGTTCTAGAACAACCTCTTGACAACATACGCATGTAAACCTGTTTCAACAAAAAAAAAGCAACATCAGTCACTCGATCCAACTTTTTCCCCCCAAGCAGGTTTGAAGAGCACAAGTACAATATAATTTTACAAAAGAATGTACTCACGTTTCCGACACTTGTTTCAAGAAATTTACTTTTCCTTCTGAAAGACGACACAAGCATTCACTCCAAGACTTTTTATTTAATTTATCCTGCTCGATAGTTTTGGAAGTCTTATCATCTAACTGGTACGATTCTTGCTTCTTTCTCTTATTAGAAGGCAGTTCAATTCCAGCCAATGCTTTTCGCTTTTTCTTTGCAGGGCTCTTCTTGATCTTTTGAAATTCTAGGTAACCTTCTGGATAAACCATTTCTAACCCCAGGGATTCAATTCTCTTTTTGCCTTCATCGGTCCATGGTGCGGGAATAGGATCGTCTCTTAGCAAAACATAACGCCAAACTATAAAACCGCTCTTCCCTTTCTCTGGATAATATCTCACTACTTTATAGAGACCATCATATCTGGAAATTATATCTGATATAAATTCACGTTGCTTTCTGTATACATGGACATGATTTTAGAAAAATAAATTTCGAACCAATTTTTTATTTCGAAAGATTGTAACAGTCATCACGGTATCTAATAAAGTTAAAGAAAGTGAAAAGGTGAACTTTCTTTCAGGCTTCGAAGTGCTCTACGGAACTAAAGAGTATTAAAAAACGTATTTAAAAAAAATGTATTTCATACTTTTCTTTAATAAATAACTGCGCTCAAGATTGCATATAATGAGAAAAGAATAATCTAAAATTTGGACTTCAACCTTTACTAAAAAAATGTGTTTAAATCATAGGAACAACGACAATGTTAAAAATATTGAACTGGGTATTCAATAATATCTTCAAGGAAAACAGTTTTCTTCTTAACTTAATGCTCTCGAAGATGTGTTGAATTTATATCTTAGCTGTTTAGAAATTTTATGAAAGGGCTACAACCTTCTATAAAGTACAGGGTGTAATTAAGTTCAATGAATATAATTTTAAGTTATCACCTCTGAACACTACGTTTTGATTATTTTTGAAATATTAATTTTGTTTACATTAAAGGGAGCCTTTTTAGAAAGTAGACATAGGGATTTTGTGAAAAATACATTTCCTTGGCAATGAAAACTTCAACTTCTGTTGATTGTTGTATTGTTTCAAATAAATTTTACGTTACAGGCGAGAATGTTCTAGCTTTCATCCAGAAAATATTTTTAGTCACTAAATTAAAAGAAAATTTTTTTTTCACCCTTTGAAACATGAATAAATAAAAATTTCACGTTTAAAGGGCTACAAAAATATGACTACCTTATAAAAACGATTCTCCTATTTACATATAAAGAGAATATAAATTTTATTAAATATGCAAATATAACGTATCCAAGTACATTTCTGTGCAAGATAAAAAAACTGAAAATTTAAAAGGAGTTTTTTTTCTTGGCTGAATTAAATAGAGCGAAAATTTGATTTTGTTTAACTCTGAGTAAGAAGTATTGTTTGCACTAAAATGTGTTAAGTATTTTGATTAAATCTTCGTCCATATGTAGTGAATTACCGAACTTTATTACGCTTTTTTCCTAAAAATTGTTCCTTGATTTTAAACAAAATTAATATTCTAAAAACAATAAAAACCTAGGGTTAAGTGATGATTACTTACAATTATTATTTATGAAATAGCTTGAAATGCTAGGCAGATAGTTTAACTGTCGATTATTATTTTTATTATTATTTTGAGATTTTTCAAAAAACTTATGGACTGTTCTATTTTATTTTATTTACGCCTAAAAATTTTATTTAAAAAATGTATTTTAAAACAAAAGAATGCTGACGACAAAGAAATATTGAATTAGGTATTAAATAATGTCATCAACGAGAACATTTTTTTCTTTACGTGCTCAACGATTTGAGAAATCTACTACGCCTTTCTGATTTTGTTTGTTTTCTTTCTTTTTTTCAGATATAGTAGTTTCTAATAGGACGAATAAGAATTTAAATTTGATTTATCGATCACACACAAATTTTGAAAACCGATTAGCGACTATTTGGTTCATTTTTTATTTATTATTTAAAAAAAAAATTATATTTGTTGGTAAGATAGATTTTTATACCACTTTAATAAAAAAATATATATAAGCAAAAAAGTAGCCTTGTCTACAAAAGTAGCAAAAACGTAATAAAGTATGGAACTTCAATGCTAATTTTTTCAAAAATGGGTAACAACGAATAGTTTCACAAGTTAAATCAACCTGTAAAATGCTTTTTAATAGTTCATTAGTTGAATTAATAAGAGGATTTCATTTTTGATAAAATTTTTATGCACGCTATCGCATTGAATCATTTCCTATCAGGATAAATTAATCATGTGTTTTTGATTATCTTAGAAAAATAACGCATCAGAAAAAAGTATCAAGAGACCTATTTTTAGAACATTTCAAGAGAAATAATTTTATTTCGAGAGAAAACTAAAAGTTCCATCAGATTCCATCAAGTTCTATCAAAAATTAAATACTTGTATTAATTTGAATAATGACCGTGGTGACGGTACCGAAATTTCAGTATAAATAGCCAGAAATGTTCGGACCGTGTTGACACTTTCTTAAATAATACAACACTTTCAAGTTCGACAACTATTTTTCACACTCTGTGTAATCAACGTTGTAAAATGTAAATATAAATAACCTTGTCTACAATTTTTTTTACCAAATCGATTAAATTCGTGTCATCTTATTTTCCTTGAAAAACTAAACATTTCGTCAGGTCTGGTTTAAAATAGATCCGGTCTCACAAAGTTATGTAAATTAATTAAAACTGTAAATAAAATTTTACTTTGTCAGTTGAAAAAACCTGACAAACTTACATAATAGGCGAAAAGGTGAAAAATTTCCAAACTAGATAATGTAGGTGATAAATTTTAAAATAGGTAAAAGAAGCTAAATATGCGATGATGCCTATGATGACTGATATAAAAACCATGGTCGATATTTTCCGAACCTTGGAATTCCATGGTCCAAAAATATAAACATAAATAAGCTATAAAAGCACATGGTCCGAAAATTTGGGTATGGTCGCCCATCTCCGTATACTGTTTACTTGTGTGAGTTGCTTGCTGATATGAATCAAAAATATTTTTCTTTAAAGTCTTTAATTGTAAATGTACCTTATGCCTTCTTTTGGTGCATATTTGCTGTGCTTGGCAAGCTTGCAAGAGCGCAAAACTCTAACAGGAATGCCATCCTTCCAATTCTCTGAGGTCGATCCCGTTTCGGAATTAAAAACCGCGTTACAGTTTAAAGCTAGTGCCTTATTTGATAAAGTCAAAACCTGGTCACAACTTTGTACCGCCGTTCTTTTATTTCCTAATTAAAAAAATTTTTAATTTCTCACTTCTGATTAAGCTATTATAATGGAATTTCCCAAAATAAATTAGAAACTACCTACATATTTTTAATATATCAAATTCTACCTGTCAAATCTCTGCCTCCAGATCCAGTGTAATAAAACTCTTCGCCATTATCAACATCGTCTTCGTATCCACCGGACAATACAATTGAAAATGCACATTCATTTTCTCGTCCGTGTATACCAGAAACAGGAGGTCGATGAACACCAGCCTCAGATGCCTAGAATAACTTAAACCTTTTAGAAAGGCCGTAGCCCGATACACATGGGCGCTTGTTTTTTTTTCAAAATTTTTCGGAAAGTTCCGACCACCATAGAATTAATTTACCCGAAGCAAAAATTTGAAAAATTGTTTTTTACAAACGTTATAAACATATAAAAAAATCGAATTTCTCAAAATTGACTTCACCAATTTAGATGGCTCAAATAAATGTTCTTAGAGTATTAGGGCATATAAAAAAATTAACAAATAATTCATTCTAAGAGAAGTGGCTAAAGAATTATGATAATTTTGTAACCATTTTTGTGTAATGAAATTTTTGTGGCTGCACCGCCACCTTGTTCCTATAATATACTCACATCCGAGGTTAAAACATATATTTTTTGGATAAGATTAAGAGATTACTTCATAATTAACAAAATAAATACAAAATCATGGACC
>NC_046658.1:72692192-72712260 GCF_010883055.1 Belonocnema kinseyi
TTTTTAAGGGGTTAGCTACCCTTGTATATTACCTATTGTCCAGACATACAAAAGGCAGGTTTAATTTTTGAAAATTACCAAGAAAATTCAATAAAATATCTTCTTTTTTTAAGCCACAAATTATAGACTAAGTAAAAAACCCAGGGAAGCCCCTTAAGGACCACCTTTACTACATGTACACCTAAAATGATAAAAATGGCAAGCTTGATTTTCGATATATCAATATTTAAAAATGCACATAAATCTTATTTTTTTGTTATCCCTGGAATATTATAAGCTGGGTGAAACTCTTCGGAAAACCACTCAAACACCAACCTTACTACATTTATACATAAAATGATAAAAATGGCAACTTGATTTTCGATATGTGTACATTAAAAAACGTCAAAAATCTTCTTTTTTTATCCCTCAGATTATACAATGAATGAGACCGTCCAGACTCGCCCGTAAAAACCGCCCTATCTATATGCTGTCTGTGAACTATATCTGTCTGTGGACACGATAACTTTTGAAAAAATTAATCTGTTAGATTGACCTTCGGTACACTCGTTTAGTGTCCTAAACTAAAGGTCGAATTCGTTAGACAGCCATTTTGGATAAAAATTCAAAAATTGGGCATATTTTGAATACTTTTCAGATCACTCTTTTCAAAATTCAAAAATTATCTGTATTCATAGTATTCAAAAAATTGAACAATTTATCCTAATGACTTTTTCCATCAATTCAAAAATTACCAGAGTTATAGCATTCGCCAAATTAAAAAATACACGAAAATGAACATTTTAAGCCAAATAACGCACGATAGAAAAAAGTCCAGAGAAGAAAAATGTTGCTTTTTGAATGCCCTTCAAGCTTATCATAACAACTGTTTGAATTCTCTTGAAAAATCTAAAATTCAAATTTTTACAACCAAAAATAATGAAAAATCCAAAAATTAGATTTTGCGGGCAAACTATGCAAAATACGGTAAAAGATGAGGACACAAAAATTGTGCATTTGAAAAAGGTCTACAAATTTGTTATCAAACACTTTTTGATAGGATCCGTAGTTTCGGCTTCAATCATGAAAAACATCATTAACAGTAAAAAAATCTGCCCGCTGCGTGGGAATATTCTTATCACAACTTTTGTCGTTTAATTTCTTTTTCGCTTGATTTTTTTATGCTGGAATGGTTTCGAACTGTTCCAAACGGTCTCGCCCTGCCTATAATTCAGGGGATAAAAATAGAATATTTTTGGCGTTTTTCAATTTTCAAACATCGAAAGTTATATTTTTATCATTTTAGGTGTACATGTAGTAAGGGTGGTTTTTTAGGTTCCTCCCGAACGGTATCAGCCAGCCTACATTTCGGAGGATAAAAAATAAGATTTTAAACGTTTTTCAATATTTATATGCATATTGAAAAAAAACTTGCTATTTTTATCATTTTAGTTGTACATGTAGTGAGGGTATGTTTTGAAGGTTTTCCCGAACCGTGTTTTCCCGAACAAGATTTTAGACGTTTTTTCATTTTTATACACTACCATGCAAAAATTTATGACCACCTCTTTTTTCTGACAAAGTTCTCTTAATTTTAATTATGTCAGAGCTAAATTTGTCCTCCCTAAAGGGTTATATGCCCTCAGAATTCTGTTTAAAATAAGCCCAGGATGAAGCCAATTTGTATATTTTTTAATGGCAAAAATAATCAATTTTAATGTTTTTTAACATTTTCAATAACTTTCACAATAATCAATATTTTTGAATATATTTTAAGGGACTTTTTGCAGAATCTTTATGGTTATATGTTTCATATATTTATAAACTAGAAAAATAGCTTTAAAAGGAGCCCAAGAACATAAAAAATATTGATTATTACGGAAGTTTTTGAATTCACACTATTTTTTCAATATCTATTTAAAAAATCAATAAATTGGCTTCATCCTGGGCTCATTTTATCAAAACTTTTGACAGCATTGAACCCTTTGAAAGAAAAATTGCTAGCTCTAACATAATTGTATATGAGAGAACTTTATCTGTCGGTGTAACCAAGTCTACGATTCGGGCCATAAAAATAATGATATTTCGTGCTATTTCATTGGTAATTTTCAAAAATTAAATCTGCCTTTTGCATGTCTGGATAATAGGTGACGAGCAAGGTTAGCTAATCCCTTAAAAAATGTGTATTCGCTAAAAATTAGCTTGGCCCTATACTTTTATGGAATTACATACATATTAAGGATCATATTTTCTATTTAACGGAGTGTCATGTCGTCCCGAAATTCGAAATGAGTAGTTAAATATTTTTCAAAAGCTTGGATGCTAGTCGACCCAAATTTTCAGGACACCTAGACACAGCCTTTTTTTAACCATGAAATAATCCTTCTCGTAAAAGGAATTAATTGTTAAATTCTTTTAGTTGTGTAAATACCCTATAAAACATATATTTCAGCCATAAAAATCAGTTGAATCAATGTTTAGACATTCAAATCTTTTGATTTTTCAAAATTTGTTCAGAAGCGTTGTAAAAAAAAAGTTTTTGAAGCTAACATTTAGGGTAAATTAGTCTAATAATGGTAGAAACATACCCCTAAAATATGAACCAAAATCAACCCAGGGTAGTCCACCCATACTTACCCGGCTACGGCCTGAGTTAAAATAATACATTACGCTTCCTATAAATAATAATGATATCTATAATTAGCATAGATCAGATTCTTTTACCTACTTGTATTCGATACCGCCAACACATGCCAACTTCTACATTAGGGATCGCACCTCTATGATTTTCTGGCACAATCGTACATTGTTTTGTTCGAGCCGCACAGGCCATTCCTTTTCCCCAATCTCTCTTTTCTCTGTCTTTTTTCTTCCTATCCTCTTGCGCTGCTCTACTAAACTTTTTCTTTTTCGACTCTTTTAATCTACTACCAGCCTATCATCAATTCATAAAAAATTCAGAGATTACTAATTTTACGTTATATAACCAACATAAAGGTGCCTAATAAAAATTGGAATTTTTAAATATTGCAAACGCTACCCCCAAAATTTCTACTTTCTGGTTAAAAAATACAGGCATAATTTCTCTTTCATTAAAAAAAAACGGTTTAAACATTCTACTAGGGCGTTCTAGATCTGAAAAGAATCTTTCTTAGTTTTCGATAAAAAAAATGCGAATACAAAGCTAAAAAATTATTTCATCCCTATACAATATTTTTCATTTACTGAGGAATAATACTTAAATTTTATGAAACAAATAATATGCACAGGATTTCTTCTTCAATATAAAGGCAATATTCTCTAGAATGCATAAATGTGAATTAATTTTTCCGCTTTTTCGATAAATTTGTGATCCTTTATGCTAGTTTTGAGCCAAACTTGAGTCCATTTTGAAATTTTTTGAGTCGAAAGGGCTAAATGTTCATGTGAAGTCGTTAGACCTAATAGCTTCCGGACCAGGCTGTTCACACCGTCATTTTTAGTGAAAATTGCCCAATTTTGTCTTTTTTTGCATAGCAACACTATGATAATTCAAGTAAATACAACAAACTTTTTTAATTAAAAAATAATCCATTGAATTCCGATAAATAGGAGTGAATAGAAGTCTGATCAAATACACAAGAATTCAAAAATAATTAAAAAAAGGCAGGGTGACTTCAAAAGAATTTAAAGGAATTCAATAGAATTTAAAGATCATTAAAGTAATATTTTCCTTTCAAAAAGTGACTATAGTGATTTTATCTTTAAAAACTGATAAAAGCTTACATCCTTTCCAAGTAAATTAAAGTTAAAATACATTTCAAAGTACTGCAGAAATCTATGAACCATAAAAAGGAGTAATTTTTTCGTAATTTTCGAAATTCAACATTTTTTCTGTCACCGGGTATACATTTTTAAAATGTATTCGTTATTAAGAATACTTGCTTTCTATTTCAAAAAAAATGCTGGTAATATTATTCAAGGAAAAAGAATGTTTAATTTAAGGCCATTAATAGTGATTAACATACAAGTTTTCGATTTCTAAGCCTGATAATATCTTCAAAACATTTTTTTAAATAAAATTTATGGTTTATTCCTTAATAAATAATAAACGCTTTATAGTCGTGAAATTATTTTTTAGCTTTAAATGCTGCAAATTAAAGCACTGAAAGTAAAACTCTTTAATCTTAAACTTTTAAAACTAAAGTCCATAAGTTTTTTAATTCGAAAATGTTGTATTCAAATGCTCAATCATTCACACGTATAAAATGGAAGCTATTAATACTTTTCAACTAAAAAAGTTTATATTTAATGCCGTTAATATGTCAAATTAAGCATTTTAAGCTTTTATAAATTATAGAGTTCAAATATTCAGATCCAGCTCCAAAAATATAAATCCAAATTATCAATTTAAATGCTCTAAATTAAGGAATCAAGCAATCAATTATATATTTTTTAATTATATAATTTTTAATTATATAATTTTATGCAATTTTAACCTAGAAACATTAAAAAATGAACGATTACATTTTTTTATAAACTGAACACTTCTTAAATTAAAAGTTAAATTACTTTTATTTTAAATAGTTTTAAAAACCCCTTAAAATGCTTCAAAATTTTATTTCAAAATCTTGAAACATCTAAATGTTGGTAAATTTTTTTTTTAATTTTTAATTATTCTTTAAATTTTTGCAGAACTTCTAAAAAAAATTTTTAATGATTCGAATTCTTCTTAAAAGTTTTCCTATTTTTTTGTAATCCTGCCAAATTAAAATATCTTATTAAAAATCTTCCACATTAATTTTTGATAATTTTGTAAATCTTTTTAAATATGTTCTTAAAATTATTTTTTTAAATAAAAAATCATTTTCAATTTCCCTAAAAAATGTTTTTTTATTCTTCTTAAGTCTTTTAAAATTCTTGAAAAGTTTCTAAATTTTTGGTTCCTAAACTTCTAAATATCTCTTCGACTTACTAGAATTTTTTCTACGAATAATAGGTGTTCAATTGTTGTTTATATAGATAAAAATTCAACAATTTGACATACAAATTAATTTACTTTTTTATAAGACAATTAAAATTGTAACATTAAAAGTTTAGTTTTTTTGTTTAGTTTCAAATATTTAATATATAATTACTGATTTTAAATTAACAGTCAGATATTTTTAAACATTAATTAATTGTTATTTTTTTAAACAAACATTTTCAAATTGAATGGTTTAAATTAAAAAATGGAAAATTTAAACTAAAATGATATTTGAAATTTAATAAAAGCCTTTAATTATGAATATACTATTTTGAAGTTATTTAAAAATGGAAAATAGTTTATAAAGTTTCAAACAAGCCTGTAAAATCTTATAAAATGAATTATTATTCACTTGATAAATCTTAAAATAGAATTCAATGAAAAAAAGATTAATTAATTATATAATTGAAAAAGATAACAATTTAATTAATTATTTTAAAAAACGATTGAAATCAAAGTTAGGCAGGTTTTTTTCTATAAATTTGTAAAATTCCCGGTCAAAAAATAAATTTACTCTCATTTTCTGGTTTTTCTCTGTGTATTGTCAAACACTAGTCTGGGCAATCTAATTTAGCGCTAGATATTTAGTTTGGTCGAAATCTATTTCAGATGGTTGATGTCACAAAATATAACGAGCACAAAAAAATCGGATTCAAAATATAAAAAAGCTTTTAGTTCTGATAGGTTAGCCAGCACCTGCTTAGGTCCTGAAAAGACTGACTAGAAGATTAGGAAAAAAATTAATTTCTTTTCATAGTTCATTTTTGATATACTGAATCAATAATAAATATCTTTGAGTATATTTTATATTACAACATAAATTATAAAAGTAAAAAAAGTTATATTATTTTTGAAGTTCTTTTAAATTGGTTACCACTATTTATTTTTGTTCTGACAAGTTATATATTTAGTACAAAATAATCAAAAATAATCCTCAAAATGTGTGAATGAACTGCTACAAAATTCGCCATTTTTTGTATTTCAAAAGTTTCCGGATAAATCTTACAACATTGTATTATTGAAATTTCTTACACTAAAAGAAAAAGTAATATTTTTTCACATTTTTAATACGTTTAAGAATAAAATTCATAAATTCATTAGCGATTTTATTCGATAACTTTGGAATATTTTAATGTTCCGCATTTGGAAATTTTGTTGGCATAGTTGCCTAAACCGGGACGAGCTGTCGCTGACTGTCTCAGTTTCTGACACTTGAACGTGAGTCGTGCAATTGCATTTTCGTAACTGAGACGGTCACTTTCGCGGTGTTTTTAATTAAATGTCGTAGTATTATGTTAGCGATATATTAAAAATATTGTTTATAAGACACAACCTTGCCGTTCAATTAATTATTTATTCTAAAAATGTTGTTCAAAGTAGTTTATTGAAACCTACAATTTTAAACTCAAATCTTGCCGACTCATAAATTTAATTTTTCAATAAAAATTAGTAAGTATGCATTAAAATTTAATATTATAGATTTATATTATCCATTTACTTTTTAAGATAAATTAAGCAAATAAACTTTTTGCTTGAAAATATATATTTTCAACTTAAAAATATAACTGTTTTGAAAAAACTCATCTTTTTGATTAGAAAATTCAACAGTTTGGTTAAAATTTTTTTTTTATTTCTTCACTGAAAAAAGTTTTTTGATTAAAATTTAAACTATTTTCATAGAAATTCGTCTTCTTGGTTCGAAAAGAAATTTTTTAATTATAAATTTTATCTTTCTTGAGCAAACATGCAACTGTAGTTGAAAATTAATCTGTTTGGGTTGAGGCTTCAGCAATTTGATTGAAAATTCTTTTTTTTTAAATTAAATCGACTGCTTTCAATACGTAATTAAAATATTGTTTGGTAGAAATATCAACTATTATATTTTTTAATCATAATTTACCTTTTTTTGTTAACTTAATAATTCAATTTTTTAACAAATTCTTGAGTTTTAAAATAAAAAAGGCTAATTTTCGATCAAAAAAAGATTAATTATTTTCAAAAAATATAAAAGTTGATGTTTCAAACAAAAAGTGGTTTAATTATAAAGTAAATGATATGTTTTTTTTGACCAAATAAGATTTTGTATTAAAAAAATAAAAATATATTAACCAAATTATTGAATTATCTACCATAATAATATCATTTTCAACAAAACAGTTGCATTATTCTAAAAAAAATATAATTTATAATTAAAATGATCAATTTTCGAACCAAAAAGACGAATTTTCAGCAATACATTACAATTTTCAAATAAATAATAAAATTTTTAACCAAAAAATAATTGAAATTGTTTCAATTCTTTTTTTAATTTATTTATTAACTTGAATTAAGGTGAATTATAATTCAAAATTTACTACCGAACAGTTTAATTTTCAAGTAAATCGATAATATTAAATTTTAATGCATACTTACTAATTTTATTAACAAATTAAATTGATGAGTTATTATTAAATTACTTACCTAAGCAGTTGACAAAATTTCCTACAAATAGACTATCTGACTACCTTAAAAAATATCCATTCATATTAATTAACTATAAAATTAATCATGTATTCTTTGTTCTAATCGATCAAATAATGTGGTAGCCACTTATTATAACGGTTTTTGTACAAAGATTCCATTTCCCCATGTTAAAATTGCGTTTATGTGGATTAGCTTTTCCTAACTGCCCCAGTAATGGTCAGTTTACCTTATGCAAAGAACATTTGGGTTTGAGATATAGAAAACTCTTCGTCATGACGCGATAGCCAGCACCCTATTAGAGACAGAAATAATTGTCTAGATTAGACGGTCTAGACAATGTTATAACTAGACGCAAGTTTGTTAAATTAAATTAAATTAAATTAAAAATTAAATTTTTTATCAGGCACCCTAATAACCACGTAATATAATAAGGCACATACCATCACAATTTCGTTTTCGTCGTTTTTACAGGATGGACAATACCAGTCATCATCTTCAGGGACTTTGGAAAGAGGAGGGTTCAAACACTCAAGGTGATATTCTCCATTGCACTCGTCACAAATCAAAGTACGCTCCGGATTTCTTCGTTCTCCGCAGACTCTACACGAACATTCCTTACAATTCTCCTTGAGATTGTCCATACAACTAAAGCATTGTATGGGCAATCTTCGTCTCGTATCACAAGGTCTCACAACTTCGCCATGTCTTTCCTGAAGAAGTTTTGGTTCCTCTACTGCATAGATTTCATCGAGTCTAGGGTAGACTTTACAATTTTTTACACTCTCATAATCTCTTAAAAACAGAATATACATATTTTAATTATTTTGAGAATTGATGGCCGTAATTTAGTCGAAGCAATACTCACTTTCCAATATGAAGTGTTCCTGTCAAGTACTTTCCTGATCGAGTATCATGTATTTTTTTAATTGTCAGATCGTACCATAATCCAGTATCTTGGGGATCCTCAATATTATGATTGATCATCACTCGCTGGCCCAAATTAAGATCCTTAAACTTTATAATTCTATACGCTCTTGGTCTTAAACAATTTTCTCCAACGACAAAAGGCTCTTCCCTCTCTCCAAACTGCCACTTTACTTTGTACTGTATTTCTGTCGCAACTTTGAATATTTTTTCTATAATTGCTTCATACCAAGCACCACAAGCAGTATCGATACAATCAACGGCATCGCCAACTTTGTAAAAGCGGCTCACGGTCTCAACAATTTCCTCATCGGGAATATCGAGCGTACCATCATTTTGATTTACTTCAGAATAATTTGATTTACTGATAGCTGGCTCGTCAAGTTTAATTTTAACAGTAACAAGTATAACATCATTTACATTGACGCTGTAGTCAAAAAGTTTATAGCCATTTTCTAACTGCTTTCCTCGATGAAATAACCTTTGCAATTCTGGTTCTACTAAAAATACTTTCGCTATTTCATCCTATAAATAAGATTAACAACGTCATTTAGTCACAATATTCTTTGTTTTCATTATGAAGAAGAGAAAAAACATAGTTACATATAAGTATGTTATTACATAGTTTCAAAACATGAATGAATTTTTTTTTTAATCAAATAAAAATAAAGCTCTAATATAAAATAAGAAGTACCTTTAAATCTTCTACATAAGTTAACTTTGAAACAGTTAAAATATGCTCCTTTTTTCCGTCCACAGATCTTATCCTGATATACATTTTTTGAGGTTATGCTCACTTTAGTTTAGGCCCTATCGGCTCAATAGCTTTCTTCTTCCAGGCTGATGGTTTATATGAGTAAAATAAATGCGAAGAACCTAATTTACATTATTTTGTAGATTCGTGTGGCGTATAATCAAAATATAAATAAAAATTCAATTTCAGTCAGAAGACGACTGCATGTTTTTCGTAAACTCTGAAGTCAATAGAGTGCGTAATTCTGAATTTCATTGGTTACCATCGTACCGCCAATTCTATAATCAACCTATAGTAGCCGACCTAGGGGCAAAGTGAGAGACAATATCTAACTTTATACATAAAGTTAATTTCTCTATACTTTATATATAAAATAAACTATTGTTTATTAATGGTTTTTGAGAGGAAATTAGGCGATTCGTATTTAACCGTTTTGCAACAAAAACATTTATTTTAAAGTTGTGCGTATTTGAATTTTGTGGTTTGTTTAAAAAAAATCGATTTATTTTCTTTAAATCTCTATAACTTTATGCCTAATCAAGATATTTGTTATTAAAATTGAAAAAAGGTTTAAAATGAACAAGATAACAGCGGTTTTTCTGAAAAAATTAAAAATCGATTTTCTTTAAAAAAACTGCATCTTTAAATTTTTGTTTGAATTTGATCTTTGATAATAAAAACATCTTATAAGATTGATGCTTGCTAAATAACTTCTGTAGCCAGGAGAATTCTTTTTTCTTACAATCGAATTTTGTACTTTTTCATAGATTTTTTTTAGACGTGCATACTTTTATCTTAAAATTGTTTCTTGACCAACATTGTTTTCAAGAAAAGGTAAAAAGTTCGATTGTAAGAAAAAAGAATTCTCCTCCCTAGAAAAGTTATTTAGCAAACATCAAACTATCTTTATTATCAAAGTATACTAATAACAAAAAAATTGGCAAAAAATTAAAAGGTGCAGGGTTTTATGAGAAAATCGATTTTTAATTCTTCCAGAAACACCGTTATAAAGGTTTAAACAAAAAAACAGGTTTTTTGAAAAGCAAAGCACAACATTCTTAATATATTAATATAATAGAAATAACTTTTTACGCATATTTTTCGCAAATCGGAATAATAAGTATTGCTAATTTTCAATAAAAAAAAAACATTAGTACTTCATACCTGAGAGATTCTGTGATTTTAATTGTAGGACCCAGTCTTATTAATCATCGTATTAATCAATAGAAAAATACTTAATAAATATCAGGAAAGCAACAAATTGGAATAAACTTGTAGCAGGGAGGAAAAAATGAATTAAAAATTAGTCCTTGCGTTTCAAATCATACAGGGTCCTACTCTTGAAATCGCATAAACTCTCGGGGACGAAATATGTTGGTTTTAGAGGAAATTGGGCGACAAGTATTTTTCCGATTTGCAAAAAATCTTTTTTTCAAAGTTATGCGTCCTTAAATTTTGTGCTTCATTTTTCAAAAAACCCGAATTTTTGCCTGATTAGAATATTTATTATTAAAATTGAAAAAAGTTTTTTAAATGAACAAGATAGCCATGGTTTTTCTGGAAAAATTAAAAATCTATTTTCTCCAAAAACCCTGCACCTTCATTTTTTTGTTTGAAATTGTCCTTTGATAATAAAGATATCTTTGTAAGTTTGATGCTTGCTAAATAACTTTTGTAGCCAGAATTTTTTTTCTTGCAATCGAATTTTCTACTTTTTCATTGAACTTTTTTAGACTTGCAGACTTTTATCTTCAAATAAACGCTGTTTGAATCAAAAAGAAAATAATAAATATCTAAATTAGGCCAAAAGTGATAGAGGTTTAAAGAAAAAAAAACAGGGTTTTTGAAAAGAAAAGCACAAAATTCTTAATATATTAATATAATATAAATAACTTTTTAGACATTTTTATCGCAAATCGGAAAAATACGTATCGCCTAATTTTCTCTAAAAAAATAATATACTTCATCCCCGAAAGATTCCGTGATTTCAAGTGTAGGACACAGTCTGATTTGAAATGGATTCGATCTTATTAATCCTCGTATTAACCAGTAGGAAAATATTTAATAAATATCAGGGAAGCAACAACTTGGAATAAACTTGTAGCGGGCAGAAAAAAAAGAATTAAAAATTAGTCCCTATGTTTGCAAAAAGTCAAGATTTTTGGATGCAAAATTAACAAATTGTCGAGAGGGTAAGTATAATTGTAATTTTATTTACAATTCTAGTTGCAAATTAAAATAATTACCACAATCTATTATACAAACAGCAGATTATATTTTCCTTCAGTTTTAAAATTTCATTTGAGTAAACATAACCAGCATATTGTTCAATTAATCTCGAATATACTATTTCTAATAACACAACCTTTACTACACGCTGCCTTCTTGATGATTATACTCTATAAAAAAAAATCCTCTACACATTCTTACAAAAAATCAACTGCAAATCCGTGAAAATCGTTATAATTTCAGAAAATGAAATAAACATTAGAAAGTGTGTCTAAAATCATAACCGATGTTTAATCATTGTCGACATTA
This sequence comes from Belonocnema kinseyi, assembly GCF_010883055.1. Lineage (NCBI taxonomy): Eukaryota > Metazoa > Arthropoda > Insecta > Hymenoptera > Cynipidae > Belonocnema > Belonocnema kinseyi. The sequence goes on from NC_046658.1 coordinate 72,703,856, forward strand.
AGATTTTCGGAACATTGTTTTTACAATTCAAGTCACTTATTTCTTATACACAAAAAGCGTAGACTTTATATTACATCCTGCTAGTTCGATATTTTTCTCATAAAGATGTATAAAAATGTAAATTGTCAGAAATATTAATTTCCCTCTAATAACAAAAGTACTAAATCAATTTAGATGAAAAAGTGTTTCAAAAACAAAGTATCTGTTCCAGGTATCAGCAGCAAATCCATACTTGTTAAAAACACAAGTAAAGAAGATTAAATCAGAACCTTTATTGTTACTACAGCATTATCGCATGTCCTTCGCTCCAAACTCTTATACATCTTACCTCCCCCCTTTATGAAAGTATCAAAAATATCCTTTCTAGTACTCATGACCCAGCAAATAACATAAACGATGCATCGTCTTGGTATTAAAATCATTACAAGTATAACTAATTTATCTAAGATAGAACCCAACTGTTCACTACGCTGGTCCTTGCAACTAACCTTCGTCCTGTCCCTCCTCGTCGAAACAAACAAGATTTAATCATAACACGACAATTACCGCACAGTTTAACGCTACTCGCATTACGAGATGTTGCAGACGTTAAACTAGTTAAAATTCATAAGTATCGTACAATTGAGTTTAAGCGAGAGAACAGTAATAGTGCAACTATAGATACGTATAGGTAATATAGCATTGTATTGTTAATTTTATGGCGATTCTTGTCCCTTGTTTAGTAGAACAGTAAAGGATTCAATTAGGTATCTGTCCTTCTTATGTTCGATTCACTTGAGTTTCGCTCAGTCATGTTATCACCATGTACACAAATCACCATCATGGACTAGCAGCCACCTTGACTAGTTTTTTATACAATCTGCCATTCCATTTGTTTCTGTTTCGACCGATGCTAGCGGCGTCCCATGGGTCAGTAGCTTAGTTCACTTTTATCTCTCTTCCAAATGCAAATCAGTCACCAGGGTGTTCGGGGCAACTACGATTTACTTGAAACCATCTGTCGATGCAACTGCAAAACAGACATCATTTTACACATATATTCAACCTTGTTCCAATCATCCGAATTCAGGCTGGCCATTGTAACCCATTGAGTCCCAAAACGAAGAAATTTCTCTCTTACGTTTGAGCTTGAATTATTTTATAAAACAGGCAAGAAATTTATTGTAAAATACTTTTTATACTATTTTCAGATATGCTCTAAACGATGCAATGGTTTAAAAAACGGAAAATATTTATTTAAAATTAATAATTAACAAATTCAAAAAAAAATCTTTTTTTAAAGCAATTTTCTTTTAATAAAAAAATAGAGGAGGGAGGAATTTTTTATGGTTGCAAATATGCGGCCAAAAAAAAGGAAACTAAAAATTTTAAATTTCGTTTTTTCGATATTTTTTTGCTCAAAAATCATATAAAGATTTAATTATTTCAGTAAAAAGGTAGTTGAATAGTTATAGTATAGATACTATAGAAATAAATGAGAGTTATGCAGAGATATAAGCGCGAGAGGATATAAGTGAGAGAGGACATAACTGCGGTTTCCACTTTACTTCAATTATTATGTTTCAACTTCAGTGTTACACAGCAGAGTCATGTAAAATTGTATAGCAGTAAACATTAACTTTTAATTTTAAGAAAATAATATCAGAGAATCACTCAATTGATGAAAAAAAAACTATATTTCACTTACTGCATTGGATTTTGTTGTGAAAATGACGTAAAATAGCGAAAAAATTATTGTTTTATAATCTTAATATCATGATTTTACCTATTTGACACTAAATATTTTTATTTTGTTTAAAAATGAACTATTCAAATACCTTTTTACTGAAATAATTAAATATTTATATGATTTGAGCGAAAAAATCAATGGATTTGAAAAGTTCAGACATTTTGTGCACATTTGCGACCGTACAAAAATCCCATCACCTCTATTTTTTGATTGAAACAAAATTGCTTAACAAAATTTTTTTTTAATTTGTTAATTGTTTAATGAAAATCAATATTTTTCCGTTTTTTAAACCATTTCATCGTTTAGAGCATACCCGAAAATAGTAGAAAAGAGTATTTTACAATAAATTCTTTGCCTTTTTTACAAAATTATTCAAGCTCAAACGTAAGAAATTTCTTCGTTTTGCACTGTTGAATTTTGAACTTTTAAAATTGAAGTTTAAAAAATTTTTAATTCAAAAATGTATTTAAATGCTCAATAATTTACACATATAAAATGGAAGGTACTAAGATTTTTCAATTTAAAAAATATATATAAATCCACATTATCATTTTCTATGCCTTAAATTAAAAAATCAATCAATGAACCTTAAAATTTTAAAAATTATATTGTTTTAAGGAATTTTCAACTAGAAACATTAAAAATTGAAAAAGTAAAAAAAAATTTTAACTGAACACTTCTTAAATTAGAAGTCCAATCATTTTAACTTTTAATAGTTTAAACATTTCCCCTTTTATTTCAAATTGTTGAGGAATACACAAATTGTTTTAAATTTGTTTAAATCTAAAATGATTTTTGACACTTTTTCAGAACTTCTAAATATAATTTCAAATTAATTGAATGTTCCCTACAATTCTTAGGGAATCCTGCAAATTTGAAAAAATTTCCTTTAAATTTTGATGTATAAATAAAAATTGCATATTTATTATTTTTGCAGGTTTAAAAAAAATGTAGAAGTTTTTCAAGAATTGTAAAAGGCTCTAAAATAATAAAAATATTTTCATACAATTTCTGGGAAAATTGAAAATAATTTTTCATTTTGAAAAATTATTTGAAGAGACTATTTAAAAAGGTTTTAAAAGATTTACATAATTGTCAAAAAAGTATCTGGAAGAATTTAAGGAAATTTTTTTGAATTTCTCTACAAATTTCTCTACAAATTTCTCTACAAATAATCTTCAAGTTTCTCTACAAATAATAAGCGTTCATTTGTTATTTATACATGAAAATTCAACAATTTTACTTAAAAATTAAACATTTTCCAAATACAAAAATTAAAATTGTAACGTTCAAAGTTTAAAGGCACTTCGAAATTTTAACGATTCCAATTTTTCTAACCCAAACACTTCAGTTTCAAGTTGTTTGCCATTAAACATTTGGTTTCAATTTACTCGTTTTCAATGAACACTCGAATATTACTAAATACTTAATAATTATTATTTTTCTTAATTCAAAAATTTCAAATTCAATGAGTCAAAAATGGAATATTTTATACTGAAACAATATTTTTAATTTAGTGAAAGCCTTTAATTACGAATATATTATTATAAGGTTATTTTTAAGTTGAAAATGGTTTATAAAATGTCAATCAAACATTAGCATAATTGAAAAAGATAACAATTCAATTTATTATTTTAAAAAAGGTTGAAATTCAACTTCAACCGATTTTTCTTTTAAAAATATGTAAAATTCCAAGTCAAAAAATAAATTCACTGTCATTTCCGGGCCCAGCGGCCTCCCTGCAAATTGCAAAGAAATACAAATGTAAGACTCACTTTTTGTGATATATGCAAAGACAAGGCAAGCGGGCTATAACATCTCCTGGTTGAAGATCCTCGAGACAAATGACGCATTCACCTTTCTCATCTGCCAAAATGTCCTCTGCAACATTTAAGGACATATCATGAATTACAGTTGCTCTTATTATATTTAGGCAAATTATTAGCTCGCAAAAGAAATTCAATTGTCCAAGTCTTGGAAATTACATAAAAATGAAAATACTTGATAACAGACCAAGAGAATAATCTTGATATTTAAAATCTGAGAACCAGTAGATAAGATAAGAGCTGGAGACACTAAAATTAAAATTATTTTCTATTAGTAGTAATCAAATCAGTATTTTTAAATTCAACTGCCTTTCATATTTCTGAAAAGACTTATTGCACTTTTACGTGAATTTAGGCTTTAATACGAAAGTTGAGTAACATTTTTTCGACAATAATTACTCTTCATGATAACCTGAACTAAAGAATGTGAATATTGTTGATAGCAACGTACAAAGAAGTGTTATGTGATTTTAAAATTACGTCAAAAATCTTTTATATATTTAAGAGCTGTATTAGGTGAAAAATATCAAATGATTAAAATCACCAAGCGTTTGGGAATTTCGAATTTTCAATAATACAATTATTACAGTTTACTTGAATCAGCATGCAAGTGATTCACGTACTTTATCTAACTGATAAAGCGAAAAGCTATCTAAAATTTACTTCACACATAGCCAGATATCCTTCAAGACTTTTAATGTTCGAAAAAAACTTAGTTTGTTAGCAAATAAAGACCAATGATTCGTTAAGAAAGCACTTATACATTCTTGAAGAACACTCTTAATTATGTAACTTTGACACTAAAAATACAGTTACGAAACTAGTACGGCAACAGGGGATAAAGCAATTATACAAACCTACTTAACTACGTATATTGTCATTCATAAAACTCACCGTTGTAGCTAAGACGCGGCTTGGTCAGGCACATAACCAGATGACACTCGATGTCATCTGGCAGGATGAACTTGGAGCACACTGGGCATTTTAGACCTAGAATAAAAAAAACATTAAATAAATACATGGTTAATGAAAATGATAAAAAAAAGTGCATTTATCACTGTACCATAAAGTACTCTTCTTATACTGTGTGTTGGAAGAACATCAGTTTCGGTGTCGTTTAGGCATGAGCTCACTATAATTCCCATAGTAAACACGGCCCATGACCTACGATTATGACTTACGACAGTTATGACCCACGATTTGGGCCATAACCTTGAAATTTCGAAAGATCGGAATATGACTTTTTATATGAATGTATGCAATTCAAAAAAAAATACACTCCGTTCTAGCTATAATCGATTGTATATTGTTACCAAGCCAACCATCCTCACGACACACGTCAAAACAAACAAATAATAAACGCCCCCTGTTCAACTCGCCACGAAATCTCCTACAGCGCACATAACCCAAGTTCCCAGGTCTGATAGGTTCTACCTTTTTTCAAGGAAGGTTATAAATTCGTAGTTCAATGGTCGTCCGGTTCACGCCATTGAGCCTTGCTGAATCACACCACATGTTTTTAAAGGGCCGACATGTCATGCAGATAAACTACTAAATGACGATGACACGCAGAATTTTCCCGAAATCTCGCAATTTCAGAAAGAACACTCGCAAAATGCAACACCGCTAAAAGAACTCATTCTGACGAAACTAAAAAAAAAATCTTTGAAATGCGCCGGCTTTGAACTGCTGCATAAATTGATAGGAAAATAAACAACTGCACGCGCCGCAAAGATAGAAGAAACTAGACTGTTCGCAGGGAACATTTGAAGCCTGATGATACTTGGGAGAATTGTTTTAAAACGACTTGAGGCTAGAATTTTGTTAAGAAGGTACTTTGTTTTGTTTACCATTTAGAGACCAAATGTGTGAAGGCAGACTGTGAGCCGCATAAACTCTCTCGTCGATGTCGTCAACGTCGGGCAGACCAAGTGCCTGTCCACCAGATTCGCCCGATTCACCCGAGGAAAGATCTGGTACAGAACTCAAACTTCGAGCCCTTTGTCTACTATTAGATGTTTGCGAGCTTCCCTGTTGATGCTGAAGTAATCCGACACCGCCGGGCAGAGAACGTAAAATAGAAAAACCTTGCATCGTTTCATTGGCCCCAGTAGAAGATTGGCCACTGGCCACAGTGCTGGCCTTTGCTCCCATTCCACTCTCGATGAAGACTCCGATTTTATTGCCGACTCTCCTTACTCTCGACAGTTAGGGCGAGCAACTGTTTTTCATTCCACAGGCGAGGAATTCGACGTGAAAGCGAAATCAACTATTTGGTTAACTGTTGGATGCACACAAACACTGTGATATCACAACTCTGCCTTGAAAGAAGGAGGATGTGCGCTCCAAAGTCCGAGAGATTTTTCTTACTTTCTTACCTTTCTTATTTTATTACTCTTGAGATTTAATTTCGCAAGTGCTCGCCACGACATGCAGAGCATAACACGACACCAAGACATCAAGAGCATAACACGACATCACGACATCCTGAACAGCGGCTCGTCGCGCACATTTCGCGACATTTTGCGATAACTTTTGTGGATCTTTCGCCTGATTTACGTCGTGCACACACGCAGATGATGATTGGTTGAATTTTATTTTGCATGCACTCAAGCTTGTCGCACAGGTACACCAGAACGTTTACGCACCGTGTTTGAAAAACAATAAGCAGACAGTTTTCGTCGCTTTGATGACTGCTGCCAATGTTGATTTTATTGAAAAATTTACTCAAAAGAAGTGAGAATTATTTTAGGTTACAGTATCGGTGTTAAAAAACACTCGAATAACGTGAAAATGGTGATAATTGACCAATTTTAATTATTGTAAGGCTTAGGCTATATTCACTCTCTGATAATCACAAAGATAATGATTTTTTTTAATTGGTGGACAAAATGCTTATTAGCCAGTCCCTGATAGTACCCTTATTTCTGATTGGTGTTCAGTTAAAGAATAAATGATGGAATGAAACGAACGGAAATGATTTTGATTTAGTATATTGGCAGCAGTGCTCACTATCAGATCCATCTCTCGGATAGCGGTTGCATTTTCAATTTTCAAACGAATTTCGTCCTTTGATAGACAATTTTAGTGTATATATTCGAAAGTTAAGATGTATTTTTATTTAAAAGCTGGAAATTATTCGCGAGTACCGAGAAAATTTTCCGGCGAAAATCTCTAAGCATGTCATCGACGTACAGGTTTGCTGCGTCATTTATGCTGTTCGTTAACAAGTTGTTTAACGTGTCAAGTAGTAAACATGCACTTTTTATCATTATTACGGTGAAATATATTCCGGTGTTTATGTTTTATTTTTATATTGAAGCGAGCCAACGTATTAGTGAAAATAGGGTGCATAAAAATTTCCACGGTTGATGTCAATAGTCTGTGATGAAGACGAGAGTGAACACGGAGTGGAAATGATAACTGTAAAGGTATATATTAAAAACACTCCCGTTTTATATATTGTTCAATCTGGAAAGGTAAACATTTTTTTTAATTTTTTACATCATGTGATTCTTATTTGGTCAACTCATTTTTAAACAATGGCACATTTACCTTGGCAGCTAACATTTGATAGTTTCATTATTTCAATATTTTATCTATTCTCGTTTTAAATTTCTTATATAATAATCATTTTGAATCAGTAAATACAAATTAGCAAAGAAGTAACTCGCGCACGGAACTACATAGGTGCATGAATGTTTATAAAGCTACCGTGTGAAAAATCAATTTGAATTTCTAATATTCAACTTACCATTAAAGTGTTTTTAGACATTCTTCCTGAGAAAAAGAGTATATATACGAAAAACTTTAATCTTTTTAAATAAAATGAAACATATTTTGTGAATTATTTTCATCAGTATAACCAATTATAAAAATTTCATTTGTAATTTGTTTAAAGTTTGAAAAGGGGTCAAGGTGCTTTAGAATTTGAAACGACTCCTTTAACAACTTCAGCAACTCTTTCTTTTTTTGTAAGTAAAATGGCATATATGAACAAAACAAACAGCAAAATATGTCAAGATATGTAAATAAAAGTTCAAATTACACTTATTTATAACTTTTTACCTTGCCGGGAATTGTAAAAGGAGTTAAACGGTAAGTTAAATACTGCAAATGCAAATTTTTAGTAGGTCCATATTTGACACGTTATAATAAGTCAAATAACAATAATTTTAATGCTTTCTTTTAACAAATCGCTTCGAATTTACTTCAATTTCATGTTCCAATAGTTTGATTTTGGAAAAAAAATTTCCAGGAAATAAAGAGGGGTGCCAGCTATTCTATAATTTAACCACATTTTTTTTTAATTTTTAAAGACATCAAAATTTTTAAGAATAATTTGAGTCATTTTAAAAGATGTTTGAAAAATTATTTTTTTAAGCTGAAAATAGAACGATATTGTTGAAAATTTCTTTCTTTTTTGTTTGGAAGTTAATTCGTTTAGCTGTAAATTTAACTATTCCGTTTTTTGTTGAAAATTGATCTTTTTTTGTTTGTAGATTCACATACTTTTTAAAAATTCGTCTTTCTGTACAAAAATTATTATTCTTGATTAAAAATTTATATTTTTAATCGAAAACCCAATTACTTTCTATGAAATTATTTGTTGGCTTTGTTGAAAAAATTAACCCGTTTTCTTTAAAAACTTGTTTTTTGACGAATTCAACTTTTTTTCTATTTAAAATAAGAATATTTTTGTCTTAAAGTTTCGACTATTACATTTTTCGTTGAGAACTTTGTATTTTTGTTGTAAATTGTTTTTTTTTCCTATTTAGAATAAAAATCTTTTTGAGTTACAACATCGACTACGTATTACATTTTTCGTTGAAGTTTCCCATTTTTTTTTT
>NC_046658.1:72712270-72729119 GCF_010883055.1 Belonocnema kinseyi
TTTTTTTTTGGTGAATTGTAACTGTTTCGTTAAAGATTCGCCTTTTTTTGGTACATAATTCATTTATTTATTTGAAAATTCAACTACTTGGTTTAAAGTCAACTTGTTTGTTGGAAGCTCATATTTGTGGGTTACTAATTTCGTAGAAAATTGGTCTTCATTGGTCAATTTTCAATCTTTTTTGGTCAGAAATGCAATTGGTTGAAAAATAATCTATTTTGGTTTTAGATTCATGCAGTTTGTCGAAAACACTTATTTTTCAAAAATCTTAAAACAACAAGTGGATGTTTGAAAATTTCGAAACAAAATGTAGAAACGTTTTAAAAGTTTCGATTGATTAAGATTCACTGGGAAAATTCGTATATTTCATTCAAAAAAATTAATTCCACGAGAAGAGTGAAAAACATTTCTAAAGGATTTTATAAAATTTCGAAAAAAAAGGATAAAAATTTTCATAAAAAAATGTTGCAATTTTGTAAGTTTCCAATATTTTAGTAAAAATTTGAGTTAGCTTTAAGAGATATTTTAGAAGTTTTGAAAATATTAAAAAATAATTCAGAACTCGTAGACTTCCCAAAAGTTTTAAACAAAATGTAGTTTTTAGAAGATTTAGAACAAAAAATTAAAATATAGTTTTTTTTTCTTTGTTTAAACGATTGACCACGGAATAAATACTGAATATTATGTAAAAACATTTTGAATATCACTTATTTTAATACAAAGGAAATTTTACATTAATTATAATATATAGTTAAACAATCAAAATTTGACCTAATTATTATTTACCCTTTTAAATGAAGATATTTAAAAAAGTAGCAACTCTCATGCTAACCAAATCTGCACAAATAATTAAGACATCGAAATTGTATTACATTTTCCATATTATTGAAAGCATATTTTTTGAAATAATTAACTGGAAAGGGCCACCATCATGTACCGAAATTTCACATGGGAAAGCTTTACGTTAAACACGTTTTACTCGTGCTTCTAGTAAAACGCGATTTGATATTTGCATTCGGGCAAAAACCGAGAATTTGGAAGACGAAAATCAGTAGACACCCCGAGTAAGAATAGTCTCTAAACTATGTGTTGAAAAAAGGGATAAAAAGCACACAGTATATACGGAGATATTTTTATTTAAAATTATGTATTCGGATTCTACTTTTATCATTTTAAAAGCTAAACTGAAACGAAAATATTACATTTACGAGACTTGTTTGTCAGGACAAAACAATGACAATCTAAAATATGTTTTTCGTATTTGCTGTTCACCTTACCAACTAAGTATATATACAACTTATAAAGCAGTTAAATATAATACAAATACATACGGAAGTGTAGGTGACATAACAGTTGCACCATTTACACAATAAACGTTTAACAGAATATAATGTAAAAATAACACTAATACCACTGTAACATTCAAGTCTTTGTCGCTCATGAATCGCCCAATACAATTTATTGTAATCAGTACGGAAATATCTAGATCGTCTTTCAGTCAACTAATATTTGTTGTAATGACTATAAGTACTTCTTAAAGGAGTGCAATAGCTTATAACAGTTATTTTCAAAAAATATATGACTGTTACTCGTGAATTTCCTTGAGCGTTTTTTTTTCTGTGTAAAAAGTCGCACTTATCATTACGATGAGACTATAAGAATACTGCAAGACAATGATATACGTCCATGAATCTCACAGAAGATTACCCTTAAAAAAAACAACTTACTTTATTTGTTTCTTCTATTAACACGTTCGCGACAAAGCAAATTTTCGTGATTTTTGGACATTGATTGTGGTGCACTTTTAATGAAAATAGTCATTTTTCTCAGGTATAAATAATAGTTTTTTTTGCTTAGTCTGTTGCAATCGGCCTTGCGAACATGTTAATATAACAATAACACTGGTTTCTTTCACAGATCCTTAAGTTAATTATAACAATTATTTTATCATACCCTTGGTTGCGTTAAAAAATAAATGTATCATAGCTAAGGTACTTTACGAGAAATATTCTCCTCTGAAATTTCCATAAAGTTCAATTCAGCATATTTATTTACAATTCGTATGTGAAACTTCAAATGTTTGCCAAGAAGTGATAATGTTTGTGCTTGCTTTAAGTTCATCAAATTTACTTTTAGCACTGCGTTAACTTTATTCTATAGTTTAAAATAACAATTTTTGTTGTAAGTTGCTTGAAGAAGCTTATTACCCTCAAACTAAAAGTCCTCATAAGGAAAAACTTAAAACACAATTTGTGAAATCATATACAATTTAATACATTATAAAACTCACAATCAGTCGGTTACTTCGGTCTTAGCTTTGGGAGAAATATCTTTTACGCATTTCGCTGGTAGCGTTTCACAGGGGTGGTCCGATTTTAGTTTCTTCGCGTTCTCCGTTTGGTTGTTCGCTTGCATCGAGGTTAAGCTTTTAAGTAAATTTCCTAAATGCTTGGCAGCAATCGGATTATTCGCCCATTCATTAGACGGAAATGCAGCCAGAAGCCTTTTTTGAAAGACTTCGGAAGTCATTTGTTTCGCATCAACTTTAATATTATCGGCCTTCTTATCAGCAAGTTCACTAGGAATATTAACATTGCTTTTTGCAGGTGGTTCTGGTTGTTTCTCCGTCTCCTTTTGGTTATCCAATTTATCTTCTTTTGGAGACGGCTGCAGTTTGTCTGCGACTGTTGCGCCAGAAGCATTATTCGGGAGCTCATTCACAACAGAACTGGAATCAGGACTCTCGGGTGACTTGCTACTCGTCACCTCCGATCCCAATTTATTACAGTTCGATCCCGACGAAACTTCGTTCGTATTAGTAGGATTATTAACACTGGAGTTTCGAGGAGGATGGGGTGGTGGTGGTGGTGGAGGAGGAGATGGAGAAACTGTCGACGATACTCTTGGACTAGCTGCTTCGTGTGAATTCGATTCCGCACTATTCGTGATACTGGCCTCTTGTTTCGAATGAGGTGACATAGGACTAGAACTAGATCGGCCAAACTTATCAGCATCTTTGCTTGCACTACTGTTGATAAGAGGAGGTAATCGTTTTTCGCTGGGTGAATTCTGCAAACTGTCTCGCTTGGCAGTAATTTCGCCTTTATTCATCCCTTTATTTTTTATCAACTCGTTTGCTTGTGCGATACCTGCAGTAAGAGAGATCGGACGCAGGGGAGGCGACTGTTTAACTATAGGAACTGCTAAAGAAGCATAGGAAGACCTTGCGGGTTTTAGAGGCGCGCACTGAGCCGCCAAGTGGCTTTTTCCAGGACCGCTGGACGCGGTGTTTTCTGGCTGTGGAAGTCGAAGTCTATTGTCCATCTGGAATTGTTGAAGATTCGGTGCCTGACTTAGAGCATATAAACTCTGCAAACTTGGAAAGACAGAAGAGATGTTGTTGCTGGAACGACTGCTGTTGATTGGACTTGAGAAGCAAGAAGGAGCATAAACTGGTGCACGAGAAGGTGGAGGCTGCGAATAATCAGCTACCCGATGAACTGCTGGCGTCAAGGAGCCTGGAGGTGCTCGATAATACTTTTGTCCGCCGGTTAACGTGACCACTTGACTAGAAGCTGGATGAGCAGACATATTTTCTCGAGTGGGCTTACTCTTAAACTTAGAAATTGGTTGGGGAATCCTTAAGGGATGAATATCCATTTTCTTTGTGCCACTCAAGTCTAAAATATCGCGAGAATCATCCCTCTTTCGTTTTGCAGGTTGACTGCGGTCCGGTGCAGGTTTTGCTTTGGGTCTGCTCGCTGGAACCGGCATTCGAATCTGACCTGTTTTTAAAGCTTTTAAAACACGAGGATCAACCGATCTGTCATTAAGTGTAATACTGGGATTCACTTTTCCTGATAAAACTTGATTGTCTTTCAGATTGTTTGTATCGGTGGATGAACTGCTGTGACTAGGTGATTTCGGTGCAGTGAGAGTTATACTCAAGCTTGCAGGAATGTTCAGTCCACAGCCATCTAATAAATTTCTCGTGTTGTCAGAAATGGTTGGAACTGGTGGCCGCGAATTTACAGTATTATGACGCGCAGTACAACTAACGCCAGATGGTGAATTATCTTTGGGACTCGGCAGCTTCTTCGAAGAAGATACGGCTTCCTGTTTTTTACTGACTTTAGGAGAGCTAAGCGGCGTAGATTGGGCCTTCTTTCGAATTTGCCCGTGAATGAAGGGTCGTTTCTTATCAACATCAAAAATTGGTAAACCTGGAGGACATTTTCTTTTTACGGCTCCTGCTGGAACAGTTGGTGGTTCACTGGGAAAAGCGTAAACATCTATTTTTGAGTCATTATCGTTAGTACTCAAGTCTTTCGTAATTCCGTTCAAGAGTCTCTTGGAAGGACTATTAGAGTTATCAATTTTTAAAGAGAAAGTAGATGACTTGTCAGAAGGCTTGTTCTTTATTGAATTGATGGTATCAGAATCAACATTATTGTTTTTCTGCTCAGCCTTCTTATTCTCACACTGTTCGTGATTCGTTGGACTCTTCAATAGAATATTATCGGTAATCTTGGGCAGAGCATTTAAAACTGGGATTGGTTTGCTAATTCCCTTTGTGTTCTTATCAGGGGAGTTTTGTTCGTTTCCAGGTTGCTTGGCAGTTAATCTAAACCCTTGCAAAAATTCATTTTTATCGGACTCTTCAGTCAGTGTTTTATTCACATTCTTAACTTCGCTGGCTGCTTCTTTCAATATTATTTTGTCCTCGAAAGTCACCTTACGTTTATGCTTTTCTTGCTTTTCCGCCACGTCCTTCTGATGACTTTTTCCCTGTGATTTTAAAGCTTTCTCAGGCTGTCCATTCTTCAGCAAAACGTTGCTAACCATTTTTGCTTTCGACGACACAGTGCCGGGGGAGCACTGCTTCAAGGTAATTTTAACTCCATTTGAATTAGGACCCTCACCAATACTAATAACACTAAATTCGGGGTTATGAGATTTCTTTTCACTAGAATTATTTCGTACCTCGGGGGAAGTCTGTTTATCGGAAGAAGGTCTCAACACCTCGTAACGCCCTTCAGAATTTTTCAGAATCTTGATTGGACTTTTAATCTGCTTTATCTCCTCAGATACTGTCGGTTGTTTAACTTTATCTGCTTTGGCACTTTCTTTCGAAACTGGAGCTTGAGGTTTTTTATCTACCTTTGTATTGGTAGTTGGTTTGGTACTAGGGGCTGTTAACTGTCTCTTAACATCTTCCATTTTTGCATCCTTTTTGGTAGTTTCCTTTTTTCTTGAATCTTCTACACTTGAGACTTCTTTACTCGTCTCTACGTTCACTTTTGCTGTCACTTTTTCCTTCTTAGATTTCACTTGATCACAGCTTTCATTTTTATCACTGACAACACTGTCAACTGGAGGTAAACTCGCTCCAACTCCAGGAGTCGACGGTCTGTCATTCAGTGGGGCTTCCAACCTTTGTTCCTCTTGCACTATACGGTAGAAAAATCTCAATGGTGCGTTCTAAAAAAAAAGAATAACTATATACTAAATTGATATTTATAATACCTATATGGATGATTCATTATAATTAAAGTTAATAAGTCATCGGTTCAATTATTACTGAATGGCAAATTCTACTCACTCGCTTCCACGCATAGATGTATGCAACATCCATTAGAGTCCAGTGTTCAGGAAGAGGAGCTCGTCTGTGGCAAATCTCAATAGCATATCTAGTCACATCGACGGTATATTTCAAAGCCAAGAATTTCTTCAGATGTGCAATTGTCACCAAAGCCGGACATTGCAAGTACCTTCGATTGGAATCATGAGTATTCGTGGTATCATTCTTTGTACTAGGTTTGAGATTGGTGCTTGGCTGAGATGCATCAGCGTCATTGGTGCTCAAAATTATGGCTAACGGATCTGCACCAGGAGGAAGAAATTCCAAGCTCAAACTAATCGCATCTTCTGGTGCAAATATCAGTCTTCCGCTCACATCGTCACCTCGCTGTTCCGGAGTTGCAGAATCCGCTATTGAACAAATTAATGATTTTATTCATTGCAATTTAAGTATTGCTGCTTTAAGTATGTATTTATAAAATCTCGAGAAAATTTAGGACTTCATACTCGAAAATTTATGGACAGGAATTGAATTTTTTCGTCAAATAAATGTTATAATGGTTTTAAATTTGCCAGACGTTACTATTAAAACCAGAGAGATTTTTGAACTGCTTCAGCGAACTTCGAAAATTTCACCAGTTTTCACTTACCATGCTCCGGATGCTTCCTGTAAAATTCTCTTCTTCTCCTCATTTCCTTATGATAAAGTCCCGGTACGAGTTTATAGACTATGTCTTGTAGTGCTTTGTCAGCTCTGGAAAAAATTATTATTGTAGCTATTTGAGCAAGCAGAATTACATGTAATAATAATTATTGTCCTAATTCTGATATACTTACTTGATATTGGGCTTAGCGGTGTTCAGTGCATGTTTACATGATGGACATTGCGCTTCCGATTTTAGATGTTTCAAAATACAACTTCGACAGACTGCAAATAAAATAGAACATATTCATTTAGATTTTTGACAAGGTATACTTAATCGTAAAAAATCGGGAAATCCAGAATCGAAATAAATGATAAATCAACCATTTTTGATAGAAAATTACGTTTCGGGTAGCTGATCAAAATTTTGATATTTTATAAGTGTTATATAAATTTTAAGATTCAACATCTTTATAAAAACGTACAATTTGTGATTAACGACAACTTGCTTTTACTACTATATTTGATTTACTTCTAGCAATATTAAATTGGCATTACATTTCCAATTAATATAAAACAAGATTACCATGACTCCAATTTTTTTAATTAGACAGTTTAATTACTTTAAAAAATAATTAGAGGCAGTGAGTTTGAAATGCTCACTTTAGAATATTATAAAATTTTAAGGCATTTTTTCACAGAATTAATTTTGAAAAGGGCTACGGAATTCTGAAAGATAATTTAGAAATTCAGTTTTTAATGATTTTTCGGAATTTTTAAATTGCGCATGATTTAAACTCAAAGTTATTGTATGGTGAAATAGTTCAATTCAAAATATTTATCAATTTTAAATTTGTAGTTTTAAATGCTTTATTCTGAATTATTTTTATTCTTTTCTAAATTTAAAGCGATATTTCAGTTTTAAATTTTGAAGATATCTAATTAGAAAAGATTTATCCTTGAACGATTCAATTTTGTGTGTAAAATTTTTAAACTTTAATTTTGAATTTGCCAGATTTCCATTGCTATAAATCAGTGGTGTGTAGTTACGTGAGTCGAATTTCAAATGCAAACTGTATACCATTTGGGCATACTTGGAACATAGGAATTTTCAAAATTGCGTTTAATTTAGGAAAAATTTGAAGAGACTTAAATCACTTCGAATGCAGTATTTCGCCAAATCAAAACTGTTCCGTCGATTTTGAAACAAAATCCATCTGAAATAAGGCTGATCGAGAGTTCCGTCACGTAAATTTGTAATTGTAAAGGCTATAAATTTGAGATTCTACCATTTTTCAGCACTTAAAAATGCTTACTAGTGAAATTTTGATTTGGGATTTAGTCAGTTATTCGAGTTTTCAATCATATATTTTACGATTTTGAAAGATTTAAATTTGAAAGTTGTATTCCAAGATTTTTGCGTCATTGGGGTCAGAATTATGGTTACAATGCACGATATCCGAGGATCATTCTAATAAAAGTTGTTGACTTGAATCTCGACTTTAATGGAACTCACAAAATTTTACCATAAAGTTTTGAGAAGAATCAGTTAATAAAACGACATACCTAACGTTTCCTAACATGCTTAAAGTTTCCCATTTTAATTAACACTGAATAAAAAGCTTTCGATAATGTAGAAAAAATATGTCAACATTATTGGAAACACCTCCACGAATGCTTATTGACAAAAAATTAATAATTTTAACCTACAGAAGATCAATTTATTCACCCCGATTCACCCTCAAATGCTACCCCGTAAGTAGTGAAATAATACTTTTGCGATATATTGCAACTGAGCTTATTTTTTTTACCATTTTTTTGCCTGGATCGCCACTAATTAATGTGCTATATTTTTTTATTAAATTGTAAAATAATTTTTTAAAACCTTTATGAAAACATAATATAGGGAATTCAGTATAATTCTATAGTGATTTTTCTGTAATAGATTTCCTATATTTGTTTCAAGATTATAGGAAAATCATTACAGAAAACTTATATTTCATAGGTAAAATATAATTATTATCAAAGGATACAATTTTCAAAGATTTAAACACGAGAAAGTGATACAACATGCGCTCAATTGAAAAGTTGTAATTGAAGATTTTCAGAATTTAATTATTTTACTGAAACTAATATCAGAAGTCAAAAACCTTGAAGGCTTTTTCTTTATTTCAAGTATTTTAAGTATATCTTGCATAGTTTGACCGGAAAATGTAAATTTGTATGTATAATAACATGAGGATGCCTCCCATCTTCAAAACATTATTGGGGGTTCACATACCTTTAAAAATGCTTTTTATAATATTTCATGTTAGGAACCGAATATTTTAGATGCGAACATGTAAAGTTTCATTATTTTTAATTTTGTAAAGTTTACAAGGGCGGTCGAGCGTGGCTAAGTAGTCTTACTTTAAAAGCTAAATTAAAAATATATGTGGACATCCGCATGAAAAGGGCCCGTACGGCTGGTATGCAGTTACGTATAGAGACATAAAGCCAAATTAATCCTCGGCATTTTAAGCACAAAAAGAACCCTTTAAGTTTAAAAAGGAGTCACCAGGGCACTTTTGAATTTGAATGTTTGAAAAATCGTGTCGTAATTTCCTCGAATATAAAATATACCTACTTCCGGTCTATCTCTGGATGAGTAGTCCTAATAAATGTACTATACTTCCCAGTGCTACCCCCTCCCCCCACTTAAACCCAAAATAATAATTTTGACCTCAACTTTAAAAAACGTGAATACCTCCCAAACTTGAAGCGGCCACAAGGACCCTTTCCATGCGGACACTCACATATTATAAAGTAATACGAAATATATTTTCTGTGAAAAGTTCAGACCCACTAGTGGTATTAGTTAACATTTACTAATATACTATTACCTAATGTACTAACATTTGGATTTTTTTCCACTTAAAAATAAAAATGTTATGCTTAAAAATTAAACTATTTATGCACTAAACCATTCTCTTCTAGTAGGTAAGGTTTACTATTGAGCTACCGATTCAAACAGGGGTATGTCATGCCAACCATTCCAGCATACAGGAAGTTGGTTCCCAACTTCACTTAGCGCCTAACACAGCAATTTTATAGAAAGTTTTAGAATCTTTTTTTGTTATTATAAATTCCTTGTTGGACGTTGGTATTTTACTAATTTACGTGTTATTTTACGAGTTTGTATATACATAATCACAGCACATAATATAAATATAAAAATAACGAAGGTATAAAATATTTTTATCATAAATTAGACCTTCTTTTATAAGTAACTTATATGTTTTACTCATAACTACAAAAACAGATGTTTATATCCCGTTAATAGTTTCTAAATGTGAATATAATTGAAAAAGTTCATGAATCCTCATGTTATATTTAAATGTAAACAAGATAATTAGACGATCAGCGCTGACGTTTAGCATTTTCCCCGCTGAGTCAAATTGGGAACTATAATCATAATAATCGTGTGATGCCCTTCTAATGAAATGACGTCGAAAATAATCTATGAAAACAGCTGAGTTTTAAGAGAATGAAGATTGAAGAATCGACTATTGTGTCATGCCTCCATGAAAACCCACTGCCCACTACTAGAATAAGTCAAATATGAAACTTTTTGCCTTTTTACTCATAATATCACCCTCAAACTTAAACTAACTCCGCTTCAAAAATGATCGTACAATTTCTTTAATATTGCTCAAACAAATATAGTCCCTTTTTTGTAAGCCAAAATAATAGATGCACTCTGAACTAATGGTGTCACGCACGACCCCTTAAATAAAAAAAAAGATCAAATACTTAGGCATCCAATTAAAGTTTTCGAATGTAAATAAAATTAAATCTATAACTCTTATTTTTTAAATCTATTTATAAAACCTAAATTAAATGAAAATTAATTTAAAAATGGAATAAAGCAAGCTGATCAAAATTAAAAATTCAAGCCATTCTTAAAAAGGTGCCTAACCATTAAAAACGTCGATTTCGAGAAAAATCCAAAAAAGTGAATTACTGTAAATTTGAATTAAAAGTAGCATAATTTCCAATTAAGGCTAATATCTTCTGTACATCGAATTGCCTGCACTTTCAACTCAATTAGAAATAAAATTAAGAAAAAGATTGATTAAAGGGGAACTAATTTTCCTGACAAGATCCCTTTTCCACGACAAATGTCCCGATAAGAAGATGTGCAGACATGGTTTAAAACAGGGGGGTCACTGTTTTCTAAATTTTCGTTTTCCGACTCTCTCCCATTTCTCTCGGTAAATATTCGTGATTTGTCCCGGTTTAGAAAAAAATATACTCTTTGCGAAACCCACAATTTTTTTCAGCAAACTTTGTTGCAAGAAATATATTCACCTATCTTCATATTAAGAATTTTAAAATCTATTATTAGGCCAATTTTTAAATATTACGTTTTAAAAACTTATGAAACAATACTTAATCATTTTGAATTGAAAGCGTCTAAAATTAAAAAGAAAAAAATATGTAGAACTACTATGGACAATTTAATTAGAAAAAGGAGTTAAATTGTATAATTTCACAGTCAAAGCTCCAAAATTAAACAATTTTTTTTTTGAATTGAAGAACCATGAGATTGAATAAATTGATATTAAAATTGGGAAATTACGACAATGTTAAGACGCTAAAAATTGAACATTTTAAAGACTCGAATTTTGGACATTGGATTATTTAAAATTAAGAAGATATTACAAATTTGAACTAATTAAATTTTAATTGCAAAATTAAAACCTATGAAGGAGAAAATATAAAAATGTAATGTTTAACATGAAAAATTCAGAACTCTAAAATTGTAACCATTTAAAATTACCGGCATTATTTAATTATTGATGTACCAACTTCAGATATTTTTTTAGTAATTTCACAACTTCAATTCGAAATGGCTTTATATTTGCATCTAAAATGATTAAATTTATAACTGACCATCAAGGTTTTTAATATGAAATATTTAATAGCGAAATTATTTTGAGATTTTGAATATTTGAAACTACAATAATGTGAAATTTTAAATTCGAAACATCCCTAAATTAATTTAAGAGAAAACTTTCATTTCGCGGCCTAAAAGATTAAACTGTTTTACAATTGCGCATTCAGAACTATAATTTTTAATCTTAGAAATTTTAAAGGTGATAAATATATTACTAATCAGCGTAATATCATGTAGTATCAAGTGTGAGAAATATTGTGAATCTTTAAAATATGATTTTAAACACTTGGAAAATTATATGCTTTCTAATTGGAAATTTTCGAAATTTAGAAACCGCGCGAATTATGAAATACGGAAAATCTCCCGTATTTCATAGAATTGTTCTGGATTGAAACGTCGCAAATTATATATTCGTCCCCGCCTCACATCATTAAACAGAATTAAAATGTATTAATTCATTGACAGAAATCAACATGGGATTAAACAGGATTGAAGTAAGATGCAAATAATTGATGTTCATTTAAATTAAAACCTGTTCAAGTATTAACGGTAGAAAACGACATTCATTTGGCTTCAAAACGTTGTTTATCGGCCACATTTGAAATCATTTTAATCTATTTTAAAGCACTCCTTCTTACCGGGTCGTTAATTGGTGACTGATGTTTTCATTGTTTAAATAAATTTTATAAAATTATTCTCCTGCAGCGTACTTATTGAATTTATTCACAGCTATTTGTTAGGCTTAGCTTCTTTTTATCCAATATGCAAAATTAAAATTGATCAGGTGAACCCATATTTTTCAATTATTATTGAAACGTCAGCATGAAATCAACTGTAACTTTCTTATGGAAAACCAATCACAAAACATAATGAAAAACAAAAGTTTCACTACGAATTAACTTCACACTGCGAACGGATAAACACATGCATTTGTAGATTGTTATTGGTAATATTTTTATCTGATTATACTTACAAGAATGTAGACACTCGACGACGGTCGTTGCATCTATCAAATATCCTCGGCACAATGGACAAATCAGATATGGATTCACCTCCCGGAGATATGTTCTTTTACTCATTCCAGTCATATTTGTGTTTTAATTTTTTTTACGTAAGTCAAATCTGTAATTCAGAAATTACATTTAATTAGAAATATAATATTTATGTCCATTTTCCTAAATAGGATCTTCTCTGCATGATCATCGATTATTATGCAACTCTTTTTTAAATTCAGTCCAATGTGATTACAACAATTATTCAATCAATTTCTATGAAATTCTTCTGTATACTCTTGAATACTTTGTTGAATAATTATGGAGTAAAAATCTGTTCAAAACCCTGTATTGACGAGTACTCGTCATTATTTGAATAAAGTGAATATTTACAAATGATTTGCGGCAGTCAAATGCTAAATCTTATCAGTGTTTTACCATATTTAACGTTTTAAAAGATTTTAATCGATTCAATTTATCTCATAACGTGAATTTGAAAAAAAACTCACTTAAGAACTGGAAATGATTAAACTGTTTAGTCATTGTCAATACAGGCCATTAAAATATGTATAAATAAGGATAAGCTTTGTAAAAATTAGAATTAGAGTGTACGACAGCTGCATTTGCATTCTTTTAGAAGAAGGTCGGTCAGGTAGGAAAAATTGAAACGGTCATTTCCATCATAACATAATCCACTTTCAAAATTATGATCTACAATGTTTTTCAGATATTTATCATTATAATTCCTTCAAGACAATTTTGAACCCTTTCAGCCAGCACTATTATAGTATGTTGACGTTTGCCTAAAAGCTTCACAGCAACCAGTTTTGTAAGAAGTTATAAATTTATTAAACTGGATAAATGTCAATGAAAGTATAAGAAACTTTATCTATAATCTATATGCACCCTTCAGAAATTATTATCTTTGGAAATGTACAAAATGAAATAATGAAAAAATCATATCAGTTTTTATAATACTTACTCCATGTAATATACTAGTAAAAGTTATTTATCCTCTTGTTCTCAAAAACTTTTTCGTTAAATCTTGTTCTTATCTGCAAACTTGAGATTAGAAGATTCGATAACGAACATTGCCTTGCGTATGCGAAGTTATTTTAGAATCAGCTTTTCTCACTCTTACTATAAGGCATTTCCATTGTATGTACATCTGAAAATAAGAATAATTTGTTTAATGTTTGTGTCATTGTTGAATGGAAGGAGTGCAAAGATTTTCTGCTTTACGAGTAACATATATAAATATAAACTAGTAAATAACTAACGGTATTATTCTTTCTTTATATGCAAAACATATTTCATATTTGAGCATAAAGTCAAGGTTAAAATCTAATAAGTCAATGAGTACACATGTTTGTCATTAAAATCTACATAAAGTTTTATCGCGAATGTGACATTCACATTATGCTTTGCTTCCAGCTGAATATTGCCTATACCCGTTTCTTTACCTATTTCAACATGCACTCATGATGTTGTAAACAAAATGTGATATAGATTATCGGCATAAAAATGCAGCACCTGACGAAACTATAAATTATCTAGATGCGAGGACGAAACCCATACATCCGCGTCCCATAATCGTTTCCGTTTTTGAAGGGCGCAAGGGATCCCTCTACCGTAGATTGCAGCATGTGGTCGTTTTCACCATTCTTGTAACGGTAGTATAATTTAGCTAGTTTATTTTACCTCAAGAAACCTTCGACGTGCCGTCTTCAGAAATTTTATAACTTTAGATTCACTACAATAGCTTTACCGTATCTGACAAGAGTAATTACAAAACCAATTCTTGTCAATATTAGTAAAAGTCCTTTAGTTTTAATTCACAGTAAAATGTTTAAATTCAATGATCCAAAGGTTCCCAGCAATAATTAAAAATGTAACGGATGACTGAACACCCACACGAATAAGCACGGTGACAGTAAATGTCAATAGCAGTCATACATTTATCTTTTCTGGTTCGCGTCTCGAGTTTCGTCGAACCTAGGCCAATTTTCTCGCGAGAGATATTCGCACACTACGTTTGATACGACCCTTACATGCATAAACACGTACAGAACTCACCTATGCATACAGGCGGGTTAGCCTCTGTACGCATGAGCCTACGTACGGAGGCCTAATGTTATTCCCTCTGGCAGTAGAGCATTTTACTCTTGGCTTTATCTGAGCCGGCTCTACCTCTGCTACATGCACAAAATCGCTATAGGATAGTTACCGCACACTATATTATAGTCCCAATGGACCGATCCTCTTTGTGTGCACCGACCTCGCTCTAGACATCGACATTGCCGCTGTAGAGTGTAGCGCCTCTTATTGCCTTGGCCAGCAAGTCGCAGCAAAGTTCCCTTGTCGTAAGGAGATGCCGGGAAACTTAATACAAGGTCCCTCCAACTATTACTGACTCATTCACTAGACTGCACTTTCTTGCATTCTCTTTATTTGCGCTAAAACAGCTTTAAATTAACATTCCAAGTTAATTACTGTGTAGTGTAGGCCTGCAAGGAATTGAGAATCCAAGCGGGATGATGGCGCCCAATGGAAGGTTGCGGTATTTCGTTGAACTACTAAACAGCGAAGCGTCTCAAAGTGCAGTAACACGCGCGACGTGAACGAACTCCGCGAAGACTCATGCCGAACTGGAACCGAAGACCGAACCGAACTCCAAATGGAACGACCCTCCCTCCCACATACCTCTCCCCTACCCCCTCCATATCCCGACTCGCGAAAGACACAGCTCTGCTTATATTTCTGCCCTCGCACCCCTCTATCTTCCCCTTTGATCCCCCTACTCTCCTGCCCATTCCCCCTTCCTCCGCCACACACAGCTAACCAACTTTTACCCCACCTCGTTTCTATCTTTCCCGAACCCTTACTTCCCTTCATCGATGGTGCTCAACACAGTGGAATTCTCCCTCTTTCTGTTTGCCTCACTTTCTCTCGGTCTTTCTATCCGAACCCCGTTTTGTAAAAGCAGCACGTTACCAAGTGAATCGCGGTTTCGCTTACCTGAGAGCAAGGGCCGCTAATGAGAGAAAAGTAGACGAAATTGTATCTAGATTCATTGAAACGCTTCATGCTTTCTCTCGTCAAGCGGAAAATGGGGTCTCTGATTATCTACTGTTTATATTCTTTGTTTAAACAAGTTTTTGTTGCAAGCGTCACCGTTTTCTCTGGAATATTATAAAAAAACGATTGTATAATTTAAAACAGAGAATTAATTACTTATCCATGTATTTAATGCTCCAGGATAAAAGTTCGTTATGAACATTATAACCGACAGTTCAAATTTCCAGAAAGTAAAGCTTTCTTATTCAGAGATGTTATTTTCCCAAGTTTAAAACTATCTATTGTGTAGAGAAATGATGAGAAAGTTTGACAATTATATCTTAATATTGAAATATTTGAATTCAAATTGTAGTTGCAACAAAAATATAATGTTAGCACAGTAAATCCTAAGGTATCAAGCGTGCTGCAGCTTAATTCAATTGATACGAAATTGATACTGTATCAAAATATAAAAAAACAGAAGGCTGTTACATTCTTAGATCATTCTGTTACATATTAAATTGCTACCTTCGGACTTTTGTGCGAGCCTATCCACTTTCTCGTAAAATTGCCGAATAAGGACGATCAAAAGTAAAAACATAAAGTGAGAACTTTAACTTGCACTTCCTGGAATGGTTTCAAGTATATTCGCAGACGACATATAAACTGTGAATAATGCCAACAATCACCTACTACACTAATTGTTTATAATAGAATATAACGGATGTAGTATTATTATAGTTTAGCGAGTTTGCGAATGGGTATACAGTAGGGTGGTCAATACGTATACCTGTACAAATTCTAGTTTCATTTTTTACTGATCGATCACTCCAATTTCTTCATTTTCCGGAAAGAACACATCCGCTTTTTTTCTTTTCATTCCAACGGTAATTCGTGCCCCGTACTTTTTAAATTAACATGGTGTTTGCAGTTGAACAAACTTGATTTTCGAAAAAATGGAAAAAAGACCCCCATTTCCCCCAGAACCTAAAATTGTGTCCTCGAAAAGTGCAATAGCTTAGTTTTCTAACAAATTCATACTAAAGACGGTAATTGTTCTAATTTTTTCAACGTGAATTATTTTTCACCGATAAGTGAAAAGTTTTCAAGTATTTTTAATCATTTTTAATTTTTTAAACAATTATTCTGTATTTAAACTATTTTGCCTACTCTAAGTCGTGAAAAAATATTATCTTTCGGGATAAATGATATAAAGTTGAAGAATTTCAAGAATAGTACTTCTTGTTTTAACACATCTTTAATTTTTTTAAACAATTTTTATTTGTTTAAACAATTTTTCGCCTTAAATTCGTATAAAGTTATTATTTTCTGGAATTAATGACACAATTAATAAATTTTGAGGGTAATATATTTTTTCCAGATATTTGTTAATTATTTAAACAATTTACATTTGTTTAAACATTGTTTTCCCCTGTAGAGGGTGAAAAGGTCATATTTTCCGCAAATAATAATACATTTACGAATGTTAAAAGCAATATTTTTTGTTTATGATTTTTCGCATTTATTCAAACAATTAATAATCATTCACTTGCGCCTTTCCACTGGGAATGTGGAGAAAAGTTTAATTCCTTCGAATCTCTTACACTATCGCTTATATTATTCAGTATTTCCTTATCT
>NC_046658.1:72729219-72732874 GCF_010883055.1 Belonocnema kinseyi
AGAACTTATTCAGGCTTATTCTTATTCAACTTATTCAAAAAAAAAAGTAAGGATTTTCGGATACATTTCGGTACATTTTTCAGTTCTAATACAGATATTAAAGCGATTAAAACTGCAATCTGTAATGGATAGGCTCTGTATTTATTTTCAATCACCCGTAAGGATGTGGGGGAGGGGCGTTTTTTTTACTGCCGACCACTGGTCCCTTTCTTCGACCCGTGGCCAGGTGACACCCAAACATTCAGAACCAGGAGCCGAAGAATGGCACCAGCGGTCGGCAGTAAAACAAAAAAAGGCCCCCCCCCCCCTTCTTTCTGTCCCTTGTTTTCCAACAAAAAAATGTATAAAAATATCGCGATTTTCACAAAAAATAAGACGAATACATCCTTCTGGGTGATTGAAAATAAATACAGAGCCTATCCATTACAGTTTGCAGTTTCAATCGCTTGAATATCTGTATTAGAACTGAAGATGATATAGTTGCACATTTTTGTACTTTTAAGCAACAATTTTTGTTATTTTTTTAATTTATCAACTACAACTGGTTCACAACAGTTTTCCTCATACTCATGAATTTTTTAAAAAGTTTCCGATCATCCTTGTATAAGAAATAATGCTCTTAACTTGACTGTTCTTAAATGCAACCGAAAATCCTTACCTTTTTTTTTACATTTTTCAGTCTGCTAAGCACCAAATTTTTTTTACATAAACGTCTTCAAGCTCATTAACGTAGAACACTTTCAGCTTTTAAATGACTGTTCCTTTGTTGCGCTAGCATTTTTTTTTACTGAGTTGTTAAGCTTCAAAGGCAGATGCCTATAGTTTTCTCGCCGATAGTAGTACCAGTTATTGACCAGTTCAGAACACAATTATCATTTGAGGCTTTACCAGTACTAAGGCGGTACAATAAATATGGTTTCGTACAGTGTAGTTCTCGCGTCTAGATCCAGCGCAGAAATTATTCAATTTGGTTCCGATTTCCGGTACGGCTCCGTTCGGGTTTGCCATATTATGGGTGTATAGACATGGCCGCGTTTGTTGTTGCGCTGTTTCAAAAATCCAGACTATACTTTAATCATACAAAAATCTAATAGGGGCCGTCCATATACCACGTGGACACTTTAGAGGAGAGGGGGGTATGGCAAAATTTCCCGCTTGTCCACGAGGGGGGGCCGGGGGGGAGGCTAGAATACACGTGGACACACATTTCCCTAAATCTGTGGAAAATATACTGAAATGAGACAAGGTATACTCTAGGTATACTCGAACTTTTATAGTGTGCTCGCGTACAATATAATTTTTATTTTTATTTTATTATAATTTTTTTCACGACTTTTTCTTTGAAATTCAAATCACGGTTAAGCTCACGTTTCTAAGCTAATCCGAATATTTTCAGCCAATTCATCGCTCCTTTTGGACTTCTTGTAGTCCAGGAGCTCGCGACAATTTTATGAACGTCATTTTAGTTACTCACTAAAATTTCAGATTCTTTTTTTTCTTAGTCAACAGTTTGAAATTCGTTGACTAATAGCTGTTGATGCATTTTGCAACAATTTATCGTTAAACTGATCAAAAATTCAAGTGAAAAAACGTCATTTTAGTACTTTGAAACCTACGGGGAATGTTTGTTTGAATGCAAAGAACTACTAAGAAGTTTGAGTGACAGCTCATGAGTGATGCCAAAATTGACTGGCATTTTAATTAGCAACCGAATGAAATTTTTGTCCTTTTCATTAACTAAAATTTTCATCTATAGGATACTTCTCTAAAACTAATATGTATATTAAAAAAGAAACTACGAGAATCTCACTTTTACGTAAATTCACAGCTCGCAACAATGGGTTTCAAGAATACTAAAATGACGTTTCTTCACTTTAATTTTTGGCATGTTTAATAGCCTGCCAGTCAACTTTGGCACCATCGAGAACCTGCCACTCAAATTTTTTGTTAGTTTGTAGCATCTAAACAATCATCCCCAATGCGGGTTTCAAGAGTACTAAAATGACGTTTTTTCACTCGAATTTTTGACATTTTTGCAGCCTGCCAGTCAACTTTGTCACCAATCAGGAGCTACCACTCAAACTTCTTGTTAGTTGTTTGTACCTAAAAAATCATCCCCAATGGGTTTCAAGAGTACTAAAATGTCGTTTTTTCACTCGAATTTTTGACATTTTTGACAGCCTGCCAGTCAACTTTGGCACCACTCAGGAGCTGCTAGTTAAACTTCTCGTTAGTTTTTAGCATCCAAACAATCATTCCAGATGGGTTTGAAGAGTACTAAAATGACGTTTTTTCACCCGAATTTTCGACCAGCTTAACGATAAATTGTTGCAAAATGCACCAACAGCTGTTAGCCAGTCAACGAAATTCGAACTGTTGACTATGAAAACAAAAGAATCTGAAATTTTAGTGAGTACTAAAATGACGTCCATGGAATTGTCGCGAGCTCCCGGAGCTTTTGAAGACAAATAATATCTATATTTTCATAAAATATGTCCACGTGGACAAAGTACAATGGGGGAGGGGCGTTTGTCCAAATTCCACGGCTGCCCACGAGGGGGGGGGGTCAAAAAGTGGTAGAAAATTGTCCACGTGGTATATGGATGGCCCCATATCAACTTTAGATTCGGTTTTCTCGAAAAGCGGTTTTTCGAAGTTCAAGCTTTAAAAATTTAAAATATAAGTGCAAGGCAAAATGATTACGATTATGATATTGTAGCAGTGAAATTTCAAAACTCTGATCATACATATAGTAAAAGTGTACAATTGGAATACATTACTGTAACTCGGGTCATATGAGGTATTTTAAAATTGCAATATGGCGCAATCTGAGGAAGGAACCTACTAGGCAAAAAATCGATTTTCGGATTATGATGGATTCTATAATTTCATTAACTGATCTTTCTAAGGGTGTAAACAGGGATTTTGTATCTGCATTACTTCACAAGATACAAATGATTGAAAAAGAGTATTTTAACACGTGTGCAGCTTCGGAGATTTCTTCAATCGCTCGTCCTGTAAAACTTCACTTTTGTCTAGTAGGTCAAACAATTTTCATTTGTTTAAACCATTTTTCTCCTGTAAAGCGTGAAAAGTTATGATTTTCAGGAATTAATGACACAGTTAACGGATGTTGAGATATTTTTGTTCTTAAGTATATTTAACAATATTTGAAACAATTTTTTTACTCGAAAATTGTTAAAAAGTTATTCTTTTCTGCAATTAATGACACAATTAACGAATTATAAGAGTGCTATTTTTTGTCTATGATTTTTCGTAATTATTTAAAAATTTATCAATCAATCACTTGTGCCTTTTCATAGGCAAGATGAAGAAAAACCTAGTTTTTTTCGAATCTCTCGTAACTTACACTATATCTCGTTTATTACTCAGTATTTTCTTATACCTCAGAACGTATAAACTAATTGTTTTTTAAGGAATTAAATTCAATTTCTCTAAGAAAAGTATCATCTTTTCTTTTCTTAGAATTATTTCCTTGCTTTGTTTAATTCATTTATATACTTTAGGGAATATCTATACATACTAATTATTTCCAATCCACATATTGCATTAATCTACGAGGGCGATTTTAAGAAAAAAGGACAATGCTTTACTTAGAGCAATTGAATTTAATTGTTTAAGAAAATTATTATTG
>NC_046658.1:72732974-72740281 GCF_010883055.1 Belonocnema kinseyi
TAAACATTACATTACAAATAAAATTAATAATGCTGCGGAGTATCGAACACCTACATCTATACCTAAATCTATTGCCTAGCAGTTAGGAGTCTTAACCATTATGCTAAACATTCAAGTTGATAATCGATGAAAAAACCATACTCATAAGCTACAGCTCAAAAAAATTTTAATTCTTTTTCTAATTAAATATTTATTGTTATACGACGCCATGTACATGTAAAATATAAGAACTGTTAACAGGAAAATCAATAAAATAATTATCAAATAAATAATTTTAATCGTTCGAAATTAATTTTTCTTCCTGTAATGTTTCGTTTTTTTTTCTTTGTAGACTACTTTACAACATTTTACAATCACAAAAAATGTATTTTTTTCTGAACATTTACAGTTTTTCATAGAGACGGAATTTTTTCATTAAAAAAAAAACAGGATACTGATAGATTTTCCACACCTATACGAGGCACGAAATTCTTTATTAGAACCTGATAGGGCACCCATCAGTATTTTCTAGACTAGATATTCTGATAGGAGCCCCAACCAGTTTTTTATGAAATAGATATTTTTATAGGGGCCCCAACCAGTTTTTTCTAGACTAGATATTATGAAAGGGACCCCATCGGAACCCAACTTCAAATAAGGAAAGATGGGGAAATTTCTGCACGGGATACGAGAGTGCGTATAGTGTTGCGAAAAACCTATAAAATAATTCGTTGGCATCTCTGTGATCCTTATGAAAATGATAGATCCGAAAACAGATTCGAATGGGAGCTCGAGAAGTGTAAATTTATATCCAATTATTTCAAAGATTAATCATATAAAATAAATCAAATTTGAGTTATTATTTTATAAATAACCTTGGTAAAAATATGTGATTGTGCACGAAAAAAATTTATTCGTCAAAAAGTCACGAACTACATTAAATATACATATACATTACTTTGCATATGCATTACATTACATATACATTACATATACATTGATGTATTTCCGTAAATAATCTGCGTACTTCGAGAAAGAATTGACGAACTCGATGTGAAAATTCTAAAACAGTTCATCAATTTTTTTCGTGAATAATTATAACAATAGTACGACTGATTAGGAAAAGATTCTCAGAGCACTCACGAGCTTGTCCGAAAAATCTGGGAATTGGGATGTACGTTCGTTTGTTTTTCAAACTAAAAAGATACATAAGTTCAATCTGATTCGAACTGAGAAAATCGAAAAAAACTTTTTTCCCAAAAGAACTTTAATATCGAATAAAATTTTGGAAATTAAGATAAGCTATTTGGGTAAAAATAATGTGCTTTTTCATATTTTGCAATAAAAAAATTGATTTTTTAAACAATTTCTTTTAGAAAATGGACTTGCGATGTTTTAATAGTCGCGGAAAGTAAAAAAAAAAAAACCAAGGCAAAAGGAACACAAAGTCACTTGCGGACGATGCCTTTGTCGAACAGGTCGAGTACAGCCTCAAAATACATCAAAACATACGTAAGGGACACTGTGTATTTAGTGGCTGTTCCGAACTTACCCGAACGATCGTCGCTAGTGTATAGCCGAATTTAGCCGGGACTTATTTCCCGTGTATTTTCGATCAGAGTCCTAGCTAATTCACAAGGCTAAAATATACGTAAGGGCAAGAGATTCTTTTCATTTGTTAATTCACGCTGCACTCGATAACTTTTACAACGCAAAAAAGACACAAAGTTCTTTAGGTTCTTTTTCATGTGTATGCTGATGACGTATTGCCTTCCTTGTACAACTTTTAAGACAAGCAAAGTGCTTTGCGTATCTTTTTCTGTTGTATTTTTCAACTTTTTCGACTTTCCTCATTTATAAACAATCGTTTTTGGCAATAAATATCAATACTTAATAGATTTTATTAACACAGATACGGCTTTCTCTTAAGAATCCAACGATACCAAAAACTCATTTTTCATAGAAATGTGACTTATGTATCTTTTTAGTTTGGACGGCAGTGTACGTGGCCCGCAAACACGCTCGCCCACACGCGTGGCATATGTGGTTCGAATTTGTCTGATGATTGGCTAGAAGTTTTATAAAACCTATATTGTTTGGTCTCGACGGCTGCGCGTATTTACGCATTTTTGGCTTATGTTTACAAACTGGTGAGTCAGCAGTCTTCGAAGGTTCGAATCCTCTGAGATACGAATTTCTAAATTAAACATAAATTAAATTGAACAAATGAAATTTTTCATCAAGTCACGAACTGTTTGCAAAAAAAACTTCAAAATTTATCCATGAATTTCTCATAAAAATAAGGATTTAGTGTTTCGTTTTCTTATCTCATATCCGAGATCTGGATACAATTTCAAGACTTTTTTACAAATACATTTTTTCCGTGTGTTATTAAGTGAAAAATGAGCAAGACTATTTGAATCTGCGTGATTATCTTTTCATGAATGAACATTATTTTTTTGATAAAATAAACAAAGGATCGTGCACAATTTACATAGCAAATATGGCTTGCCTTGAAATTATCTCTTCTTCTAATATTTAATAGTTAAATAAACTACTAAATAATTAATACAAGATGCTTACATTTTCACTGTACATTTTCCAGGGACCTTTATGGTTATAGGTGAAATAATTTTTTCTATTAAAGTAATTTGTAACCCAAAAACAGGAAAGGTTTAGGGTCTTATTCTAGATTTTTTTCTAGGAATATACTTATCCAATTATTTTTAGCAAGATTATTAACCATAAAAGAATAAATCGAAAGGATTTTCTATATACGAAAGACACGCTGTATAATGTACATTATAAAAATGAAAAATAGGGTATACAAATCAAAGCATCTTTCAGCTGTACCTCGCCGTTTGGGTTATTCTTACTGCATCTCGTCTGCCTGCTACGTATACTTTCTTCTTGTCGTGAACTTAATAAAGGTTTACTGTTATGTATGTTAAAGGAAAACGTTTATCATATGGATCCTTGAAGGACCTGCGGTTTTAAGGCTATTGTACGGTCAGATAGGGAAGAAAATGAAAAAAAGATACCACGCATATACATATCTGAAGAACACAAAACCCGTTCAAATGTGCGTCTATATATATAGTTACAAACATTAAAAATATACAATGCAGTTCAATGTAAAAAATAGAGAATATATATAGGAATATTGTGTGTTTTTGAGACATGTTTCTTATTTTTTCATACGTTCTTCACTTCCAAAGTTCAATGTCAGTTCGAATCAGAAAAATTTATTTTTTTAATGCAAATGGTATTCTGAAGAGTAGCATCTTGCTTATATGGTTAAAGTAGTCTCACGACTGTACAAATTGTGATTCACACAGTTGCTTAACATTTCCAACAACTGTACCCCTTTATGTCGTGGTGGAAGTAACCGTTCAATCGGTAAATTTGAGTGCATTGATGTCTGGTCGTTTCAACGCGTTTGGTTCTGTTTATCTTTCACGGTCCTACTATTGGCGAGAAAACTATAGGCATCTGCCTTTGAAGCTTAACAACTCAGTCAAAAAAATGCTAGCGCAACAAAAAAACAGTCATATAAAAGCTGAAAGTGTTCTACGTAAATGAGCTTGAAGATGTTTATGTAAAAACATTTTTGCGCTCAGCAGACTGAAAAATGTAAAAAAAGTAAGGATTTTTGGGTACATTTAAGAACAGTCAAGTTTAGAGCATTATTTCGTATCCAAGGGGCGATGGGAAAAATTTGAAAAAATTCATGAGTATGAGGAAAACTGTTGTGAACCAGTTGTAGTTGATAAATTAAAAAAATAATAAAAATTGTTGTTTAAAAGTACAAAAATGTGGAACTATATCATCTTCAGTTCTAATACAGATATTAAAGCGATTCAAACTGCAAATTGTAATGGATAGGCTCTGTATTTATTTTCAATCACCCGGAAGGTCGTGTTAGTCTTATTTTTTGTGAAAATCGCGATATTTTTATACATTTTTTCATTGGAAAACAAGTGAAAGAAAGCAGGGGGGGGGCCCTTTTTTTGTTTTACTGCCGACCGCTGATGCTATTCTTCGACCCGTGGTTCTGAATGCTTGGATGGCACCTGGCCACGGGCCGAAGAGTGGGACCAGCGGTCGGCAGTAAAAAAAAACGGGCCCCCCTGCACATTTTTGTACTTTAAAGCAACAATTTTTATAATTTTCTTAATTTATTAACTACAACTAGTTCACAACAGTTTTCCTCATACTCATGAATTTTTTCAATTTTTTCCCATCGCCCCTTGGATATGAAATAATGCTCTAAACTTGACTGTTCTTAAATGTACCCGAAAATCCTTACTTTTTTTTACATTTTTCAGCCTGCTAAGCGCAAAAAATTTTGTAGATAAACACCTTCAAGCTCATTTACGTAGAACACTTTCAGCTTCTATATGACTGTCTTTTTTGTTGCGCTAGCATTTTTTTTATCTGAGTTGTTAAGCTTCAAAGGCCTATAGTTTTCTCGCCGATATTAGTTTCGGCCATTTTATAGCCCAAAGGAGTACATGAGGAGAGGGATGGCATAGGTGTTGATAGCCTCGATCTTCTTGGTAGTCATAGGCCTTTTTTAAACTATAGTGTATATGCTGCATACCCCTTATTATGATTTAAGAATATACCCAGATATTTAGATGACTCGAAAACTCAGTCATATTGTTCTGCATTTGTCTATGTCTGAACTCCATGTAGAATTGTGGATACTATTGGAAAACTGTTCAGTGACATGGATCATTTTTATTGCAGTTTCTGATTTGAACTAGCTCATAGCTTCCGGTCGTCTTCCCAGTAAATGAAAAAAGATTCAAAGGAATTTAAATGTATTCTTGTCGACCTTTTTTGAATGTTCTGTTTGGTCAGATTTTTACATTCTTATTTCTGAGAATGTAATGTAATCGTCCAAATTTTCGATCTCTGGTCGATCTCGGTGTCTGTCTGTATGTCTGTATGTCTGCATGTATGGTTACCTGAATTTTGTAGCCACGCTAACTTTTGAAGGATTTGTCCAATCGAGTCCGCATTTGATACACTTCTGAAGTTACCCAAAATGAAGGCTAAGTTCGTTAATCAGATATTTCGAACCAAAATTAAACAATTGGGCGCATTTTCAAAATTTTGAATTTTTTTTTTGTAATTTTTAAAAATTTTGTGCAAGTTTCTTATAGATGGGTGAAAGACTTGCAAATTATCTAAATAAAACTTTTTATTTTGATAAAAATTAGAAAAGTTATATACTTTTCAAAAATTTGAAAATTTTCAAAAAATATAAAAAAAGATTTTTTTCGTAAATCCAAAAATCTCATTCAAAATTTTCACTAGATACCAAATACATTTCAAAACGTTTATAGCTGATTTTTGATTAGCCCAAAATTTAAAAAATTATACCTTTTTCAAAATTTTCAAATTTTTTTTTCCTAATATTATAAAAAATTTTGTCAAAGTTTCTTATAGATAGGTAAAAGACTTGAAAATTATTCAAATAAAATTTTTTATTTTTATGAAAATTATAAAAGTTATATATTTTTGAAAATTTTTAAAATTTTCAAAAAATAGAAAAATTTAATTTTTTTTTAGATATACAAATTTCATTCAAAATTTTCACTAGATACCAAATATATTTCAAAACTATTCTAGCCGAATTTTTTGATTAGCCCAAATTAAAAAAAATTAGAGCCTGTATAACCCATCTGTTAAGCGCGAAGCGCGATTATCGCAATGAGAATGTAATCGTCAAGGCCGTATGTGCTTTGAGAACCGTCCTTAATGACAAATTAAAAAAAAGTGTTCAGCTTTACTTAAGAAAAGGGAAAATGATTAAAAAAAACCACAGCAGAGCCCTATTAGGATCAGAAAAAATAAACTGTGATCATTATTTTGCAATACCAGAATAAGCAGTACCAGACCAAGGTACACAAAAAAATGGTAACAGACATTTGATATAATAGTTTTTAACATAGAATGTAGAAAATTGCGCATTGTGGTCTGTGCACAAATGTGGAGGGTAATGCAAAGACCGAGCGCGGAGCGCGAGGTAAATATATTATCGAGCGCGAAGCGCGAGAACCAACAGTTGCGCGCCCTAGGCGCCCTCAAACTAGAGAGCGAAGTGAGCCGCGCGCGAAGCGCGCTTTGAGAATGTGCCCACGAAGCGGGCGGAATTTTTTTTGAGGTCAGGTATTTGAAAATTTTGTAATTGGAATTGAAGATAATTTATGAGATAAAAAGAGCTATTTCGTCCAATATAAGTGCGAACCAATTCCAAACGGGGATTATTTGGAACAGTGTCCCAAGTGCGAAGTCACATACGGCCCAACATTGTCCCATCAGAGTCGGCAAAAATATTTCCGAAGCTCGGCTGCCATTATCGCACCAATCACGGAATGATAACTCTGGTCTGCACTTGGTAGCCATTGTCGGCCCAACACTCGGTACCAATATCGGACCAAACCTGGCTTCCATCGTCGCACCATCACCGGATTGATAAACATGGCCTGCACTTGGCTACTATTGTCGACCCAACACTGGGTACCATTATCGGACGAAATCTGGCTGCCAGCGTCGCGCCATTGCCGAATTGATAACTACGTATATGGTCGACCTTTGGCAGCCAATTTTTACTCACTAATGGCTGATAAAGTCGGCCCGAAGAAGGGTGCCAATGTCGCGCCATTGCCGGATTGATAAATATGGTCGACCTTTGGCAGCCAATTCTGGCCCACTAATCATTTCTGCAAATCAAATTAGGAGAATCAAACTAAGAATCAAACAAAGAATCAACCAAATGTAAAACAAATTTAAACTAGGGTTTTCCCCTGAATTTTGAAATAAGGCTAGACAAATATTAAGATTATTATTGTAACAAATATATACGTATAAGTAAGTAATGATTTTTACTTATTCTGGAAAGATAGAATCACGAGCAGAGTGATCTCTACTTATTCCTGTAGAAAAATTATTGTCAGATATGAGACATTAAATTCAGACGTGAATCCAGCTGATGATACATTTATCAACTTGCCTACAGGCTCTTCTTCATTACTGCTAGGACTACTTGTTCTTTTCCCTTTTAATTCCCGAGATTTACATAACCGATAATGACTGCACATCATTACTGCATTTTATTATGGACTCCCGTCTATACCCTCTGTCTTGGTCGACGCGATTGCAAACCGGAAAGCGTAGACTCAAAATCTGTCTGATGACGGGTCGAATTCTGGTAAACCACTCCCGACTAGATATATGGTGCAGTCACAGTCCACATCTTCTGAGTTTACGTGTTTTTATAACCAATTGAAAAAAAATTGTTCGTTAAGAAAAATGAA
>NC_046658.1:72740381-72770479 GCF_010883055.1 Belonocnema kinseyi
AGCTCCAAGGAGATTATGTTGAAAAATAAAAAAAAAATTTACCCAAAAAAAATTGTTTTTATACTTCATTCTAAGGACTTATTGAACTACCCTCG
The DNA here is from genome assembly GCF_010883055.1 of Belonocnema kinseyi. Classification (NCBI taxonomy): domain Eukaryota; kingdom Metazoa; phylum Arthropoda; class Insecta; order Hymenoptera; family Cynipidae; genus Belonocnema; species Belonocnema kinseyi. Next base: position 72,740,477 of record NC_046658.1, read on the forward strand.
TACCATCACTGGGCCAGACTTTGGCTGATCCTCGTAAAACACGATTTGCGCGTAGTAAAAGTGGTACTTGGCCCAATAATGTGGCGTTGATGGGCCAAGTATTGGCGGTAGATCAACAAACTTATGTAGCCAATATAGGTAGCCAGTACTGGAACAACGTCGAACCGAGTGAAATCCCGAAATTGGCCCAATAACGTTAGCCGATCTGTGGCTACCAACATCGGACCAAGCCTGGATCGTGCGTTCAGCTGCGGCAACTCGCATTTAGGGTGTGATTATCATTATTTATATTATTATTATACCATTAAAGGCATGTGACACACTCAGATCCCTATATTACCGATCTCACTTTTTCAGTTCAATGAATTTTTTTTTAATTTAAGAACTTTTTTTGTAAATAAAATATCGGACTGAAACTTTAGAAAAGTGTATCAGAAGAACTTAAAGTAGGTTTATGTACTTCATTTGAGTAGGAATTTCGATAACAGTTATTTTCAAAGAAATTTACTGAAGCCATTTTTTAACGTAACCTCGAAATCTTTGAGTATCTGCGAGATGTAAAAAAACGTACATAAACGTAACTTACTATCGACTCTGGCATTTCTCGAAGTTTGAGGCCGATTTTTATATTAAAAAAAAGTTCTTAGGTTCAAAAAATTTCAAGGTACAAAGAAAATATGTCAAAAAATGGTCCCAGTTTTCATTTCATTGACAATAATTTCTAGCAAAATTTCTACTTAAATGAAGTACAGAGGCGTAGTTTATGGTCTTCTAATACATTTTCCAAAGTTTCAGTCCGATATTTTATTGACAAAAAAAGTTCTTAAGTTCAAAGAAAATCCGCAGAAAGTGAGGTCGGTAATATAGGTATTTGAGTGTTTCACATGTCCTTCATCCAGATCCAGTTCAGTGTACGAGGGGGGGGGGGGGGGGGGGGGGGGGGGGGGGGGGGGGGGGCTATAGATTCTGAGATTAATCTAGGCCTAGAATTTTGATGATGCATGCGGCCAAATTTTGCTTTATAAGACTTCCGGGTAATAATAATTTTATTATTATTAATAATTTATGACTCAGGTGGTGGTTCCTCAACTCCAGGTGGTTACTGCACAATATATATGTCAAAGGCATTTTTGGTTAGAGATGTATTTTATTTTTTGATTATTCTGCACGGGATTGACTTGGTATATATCATCAGTCACATGCGCATTTTTGTAATGCAATCAAGTCAGCTGTTAACTATTCCGCATTAATTTGTGTATGAGCTTTTACTTTGCAATTGAAGGGATTTTATTACGGCGTGATATTCCAACGTTTCCATTAACGGCAAATATGAAACAAACGCTCACATTCAAAGGCTGTTAGATAGATTTGACAGCCTTCCTTCCCGTGTGGAAAAATTTTATAGCGCTGGCCTGGCCCAGATCAGACAGTTGGGTTTCTAGTCTAGGCTCTGATCAGACGGTCAGGCCTGGAAATGGCCAAAAGTGTAATGTTTTTCTGCCTATCCCCAGGCCAGACCGTCTGATATGCCGCTAGGTTGTGGGGTGGTAAGCTGCGCGTTTTTTGCTTACTGACAATTTGTGAAACTTGATCGGCAAAAACTAGTTGTGTATCAAAGAGGTCAGAGTCAACACGTAACTAGTACTTCAAGTTGTGACGTCATCTGGCAAGATGTCTGCACGCCGAGGGCTAAGCAATAATTTCCAATTGCTTCGGAAGAAACTTCATTTTTTTAATGACTTAGATTTTGTCTGGTCTTGTTTAGCTGACCAACGCCAAACCTGAGCCTGGCCAGTCAGTCAAGGTGTAAGAAAAAAAGTCTTGTTTTTACATTGTGAATTACGCACTTTCTATTATTTTAAACACTGTAACTTTTTCGAAATACGTCCAAAAAATTTTGCTGATCCAACTTAAGATTTTTGTTGTTCTTGGCTTGCTGATCAGCGCCAGGTCTGGGTCCAGGCCAGAACTTCCAGGCTAGACGGTCTTGATAAGTTCAGACCTGTGCCAGTCTAGCGTCAAACCTAGGCCAGATCAGATTTCCTAGACTAGACAGTCCAGATATATCCAGACGTGGGTAAGACCGGTAACCAAAATGTCGCAGTACATTTTTCCACACAGGAACAAACTATAATCACTAGATTGACATCAACGTTTGTTCTTTCTACTTCTTTCACTCGTTATAGCTATAGGAAATTATTGAAATTTGACTAAACTCTTGCTCTTTCTTCGTTGGATCGGAAAATTTTAAATCCGCCCTCGTAATTTACCTTGACACACTTATTTCGTTAGTTGTTCGGAAAGTCAACAAACTTTCTGTCTTAAATTAACCTATAAAGTCCATTTACGTACATTAAGCGTTTTGTTATAATCATCAGTTGACTTTCAACTGACGAATGATCCTTTTCGTTACAACTGAAAGTCAAACTGCTTATTTTTACTAAAATTCAGATTCTTGTTTTGCTTTGATATAAGACATTTCGTTTCACATATGTTAACTAGTGTGTTCTGTATACCACATTCTTTGAAGATTATCTCATGGCTCACTTTGTCAATTAGTGTTTTGCCGCACATCACGCGCAGAAATTTCATATTAATTTGGTCTTGAATGTGTTCAATATGTCTACAAGATTATGATGTCTGGTTCCGTCTCACCAGCTAGACATTGGAGATATACAGACTTATCTTGCATTTATGGCTGCAGCTGTGCTAAGACAAGACAAGGTTTAAGGTAGAATTGCCTTGAAACACGGAGGGATTATTTATACCTTGGTTTTATTTCTCGTGACAGGGCCTTCCATTTCCAGATCGGTTGGGACCAAACATTTTGTGGTGCGTCCTTTATCAGTAATTTATCGTGACTTATTGCTTTGGTTTGTTCCAATTATAAGATACTCACAATCACTCTGCGTCTAATATCAATTCGTAAAGCGATGCTGATGGCTTATGTGCATGAGCATATTTTATACACAGCAAAAAAAAGTACTTAATTTAAGTCGAAAATTCGGCTTATTTTAAGGTGTCACAAAAAGAAGCATAGGTAATCTGAAATTAAGAATTACATCTAAACATTAAATTAAGGGAATATAGGTTCCTGAAATTCAGGTCGGGACTATTTGAAATTCAGGGACGCATGACCTGAAATTCAGGTATGCTCTCTCTCTTCAATTAAGAATATATGTATACTGAAAGCTAGTGTAACCTTAAGTTAATACACTATCCTAAGTGAAATTAAGGGTAATATTCTAACTAAAACTCAGGAATTTCTCACGCCCTACCGATACTCATCAGCTGTTCTTATATAATAGTTATTCGTTTTAGAAAATATACAAGTTGGGTTCAAACTTGTAAGAAAATACAGGAAAAGTAGGAAAAATGGAAAAACCGGTATATTGGGGGCAGGTGCGGTCCAAAATCTTCAGACAATTGCATTCCGTAAGGTATTGAAAGGGCGCTCACGTTGCAATGTAATCCGTTTTGTAATAATTTAATTATTTTGATGGGTTTAATAATCCAAATATTGGCTGACAACTGGAACTGATTTTTCTCCAGTACTTTTTTAAATCCGTGAAACGAAAACTCCACGAATTATGGAAACATAGTATCATAGCCGACACTGACGAACTCGGCATGGAGTATTGGAGTATAGGATGCGACTAGAATAAATGGCCACGAGCTGTATAGTAGCGCAAGCGTTCTGTAACGTCATGCAAGGTAGTAGGAACCTGAAATTCAGGAAAGGTATATTCCTTTATTTAAGCGACGAAAGCATTGCAGGTTATTTCAGGTTGTCTTCAACTTACTTTCAGAACTGAATATTAAAAATTTAGGAGGATACTTTACTTTATTCCAGTAGAAAAATGCTGATTTCTTATTTGAGATGAGTTAGTGCTTTATTCAAGATAGTTTGCACACTTCAATTCAGGTACTTCCTTAATTCAAGTCAAATCTGAAATTAAGTCGAATATAACTTAAAGTATTTATTTTTACTGTGTACCATACAGGATTCTCGCACTTCTCGAATGTTTTTTTTAATTCGAAAAGAGTAGACGCAGCAGTTACAAAATGTCGTTTTTTTTTTCAAGTTGGCGCTCCCAATTCCGCGCTCGAAGTGCGCGGAGAGAATGTGCCTGCTCAGCGGGCAGATTTTTGTTAGATATTATAACTAAAATTTTTAAGGGGTTAAGAAAGTGTTTGGGTTCAAGTCTAATATAATATAGATGTATTCTATATTGTTGATGTCTAATACAAATACTTACTAAGTGACATTTTCCATCGAGATTATTTTGTAATTTATGTGTACAGGAACATAACTTCTATGGCAAATGACTTACTAGGAGTTTCCGTTGGACAGCAGATTTACCCTGCTAATATAAATAAGGCCATGTATATCTATGTTATAATATGTCATTGTACTCTCTAAGTATGAATCAGTGAAAAATTCACTGATTGAAATAGTAGTCAGACATTTCACTGATTAATCAGTTATTTCGGACTTATTCAATAATCAGTTCAGTAACACCAGAGTAAATCATGTGAAGCATAACCTCTAAAATTTTAAGTTAAGGGCATGTGATACTTAGAAAATTTCGATTTTACCAATTTTAGGTTCCCCCGGCTTTTTTTCTATAATAATAAATATTTTGTCTTAAAAATTTGGGAAATGATAGCGAACATGCTAACAAACTTTCCCACTCACTTTTTTGTGGGTTAATTCAAAAAAGTTTTAATTTAGCAAAATTTGGTTAATTTGCATAGTCCTTAGGAAATAGTATCGATTTTTTCAGTGTTAGATTCCCCCGGCTTTTTTCCTAGGATAAGAAATATTTTGCCATCAAAATCTGGGAAATGATAGCGAACATGCTAACGGACGTCCCCGCACACTTTTTTTTGTGTTTTTTTATAAAAAAATTTTTGATATAGTTAACAACGTGCGTGTATATTTCGAGGTTACGTGTGTTATAATTCACCCGAGCTTTACTTCCAAAGTACACAATATTTTTGGCCGAAAACTTTGGAATTACAAATAAACATAATAACTAATCTCCCGGAACTAACCTTGTTTGCAGCCAATCAAAAAAGTTTATTTCATAAATAATTTCCAGATTTTGGGAAAGGCAGAGATGAAAAACGACTTAACCCCAAAATAATGCATATGCATAAAATTTTTATTTAGCACAATAAATTGTTTTGTTATTATCCATCAAAAAAGAGTCCTGGGACGTCCGTTATATTATTTTATAGCATCTCCGAATTCAGTTTTTAAACATTTTTATTTTTGTGGAAAAAAACGGGGAAACTGTAAGTATTACATGCCCTTAAGCGTTGTTGTTACTCTTTTACTTAAGTAGCAAGAAGAATTCCTCAATGAAATACATTTTTTAATTTTCGGGCTGTAAGACTGCTAAATTAACTACGGGATAAATGTACTCTTACCCGTATAGGAAGTAATTACTTAACGGGTTTATACATGACAGTCCAATCTTGAAATTAAAGTAATATTTGAGGCTGCTTGTCATTCAAAAGCATCTGAACTATTCACCTTTTTTAATATTTGATCATTTTTATGGATTTTAAGTTTTTGCTATGATTCTTTGATTGAATGTACTAAAATATTATTTTATTATAATTGCTAAATTGACTTGGTGCAGTGCTACCAACCCTCAAAAATAGTTATTTCACTGAATCCAAGGCAATTTCAAGTTATGCTGTATGTCTAGCTCGTGAGACGGAACCAGGCTATTTTTCATCTCTTAATATGAATATTTTCGACCTAATGACACAAATTTATGTCGTGAGACAAGATTATTTAACTTGGAATAGACCTGAGAGATTTATAACTCAAATGCAAGCCAAAAAAGGCTCCAAATGCCTCCGAGGGTCATCACAAATCTGCTATGAATTTGACAGAATGTTTATATTGTTTATCTTTATGGTAATTATTTTTTATGTATCAATAATTTTGCTTGTCGGCAATAATTATATTCTTTAGATGGCGAAACTGAAAATGCTGTCTATTTTTTCCTATCTCCAACAGCTCACCGGATACTTGTAGAAAATGACAGTTTTAATCTTTTCATGGAAAATTTTAGATGCCTGTAGTTGTTGAGATCGACAGGTTTCAAATTTTCAAATTGAAAATAAGTTATTACAAAATTAAAAGTATTATCGGCTTAAAAATTTTAATACTTAGCTGATGTGAACTGTTTGGTCCAATATATCTGAAAGTGGCAGGCCGAATCGGTAGTAATAAAACCAATACATAAATTATCCTTCCGAGTCTCAAGATATGTCTACCCGATCTTGTCTTGGCACAGCTACATCCATAAATTCAAGACAAGTCTGTGTATATCTCCAATGTCTAGCTGGAACCAGACATCATGGTCTTGAAAACATATTGAAGACATTCAAGACAAAAGCTAGACCAAATATTTTTACCCGGCCATAGATTATAAAACCGAGATATAAATGTAGCCCGTGTGGAAATTCCCCCCCCCCCCCCATTTTGCCCGAATAGTTATTGGGCGCCAATTAAGCCCCATAATTGGGCATCCTAGTTTGGAAAAATATAATTAATTTTTAAAACATTTTGCTTTTATACAGGTTCATAAAAAATATCGGACTCCCCGTCCAATCTGCGAAAATAGGCGTTTTCGTGATAAAATTTTCAGGCAAAAGTTTCAGGGTTTTGGACGAGGACCTGAATGGTGACCTTGAAGCTGACCTTGGCGTTGACCTTCAAGGTTATTTCAAGGTCAAATTTTATTTTTCAAACGGAAATCCCTATTTTGGACACCGCCAATCGAAAGAACACAAAATTTCACGTTTAGATATGCATCAAGCTCATTTGACCCGATGACCTTCGAGATCATTTCAGGGTCGTATAAATTCAAACAAGGTCTAGGCGGCTTTCAGACAAAAGTTTCAGGGTTTTGGAGGTTCAGATACTCATCAAGGACCCTGGAATGACCCCGAAGGTCATCGGGTCACATGACCTTTATGTATATCTAAACGTAAAATTTCGCGTTCTTTCGATTGGCGGTGTCAGCTTCAAGGCCACCATTCAGATCCTCGTCCAAAACCCTGAAACTTATGTTGGAAACATTTCTCACGAAAACGCATATTTTCGCTGATAGGGCGGGGGGGGGGGCGATACTTTTTGATGACCCTGTATATTGCTTTGCTGCTCCGAATTTTGAATTATTAAAACGTACTGTTGCTAGTTATGCTTCAACGGATTTCCTCACCCAACATATCAAACTGTCTACTACTTATAGGTGCAGAGAAAAAGTCAGGTGCTGACTAAACATTGATTTCTAATGGTACGCTGAAAGAAACCTTTGGGGATTATTTGCCATATGGTTATGGTTGAGAATTACTGTCTAAGTTAATAAAAAAAAATTTTCCTTCTTAACCACGCGTATTTCTATTCCGAACCATATACAGATAGAAGGTACATGAATATTAGTATTTTAAGGTTGTATGTTTTATTTGGGAATTCAATTAACGAAAGCTTCGTTAGCCCGTTATCAGAATACGTTTGCTTACTGCCGCCACCTGAGACATATTCAGACACGTCAAAACTTTTGTTGACTCAACAAAATTTTTTATTGGTTTTGCTATGCAAACAAAAATTTGCTAGTGCCAAGAGAAAAAATATTGCATAAATACCAACGAAATTACTTTTTCGTGCGTAGAAAACATTTTTCTCGGCGTATTATATCTATATCAGTTTATGTTTTTATACATTTTAATATCATAGCCTCGCTTTTTCTTGACTCTATTTTGAAAAATCAGAACGTGGTGAAAAAAAGAACTTGTTCGTGTTGCTCACTGTTGCTTTCGTTCTTCTGTAGGGTGCATACAGAAGTCAATCGCGCAAATCCATAGTAAAGGTGTAAGTGAATAATAGTGTTTTTTAAATAAAGGCAATCGAAATGAGCCTTTTATCATAATTTTAATGTCTCTTTTTCGAAAAAGAATTTTGACGCAAGTGATGAAGAAGATTATGTCGACAATTGCATTTTTACAGGATCTTATATCTAACAATACTCATTTCCTTCTTTAGTATCAAAATAAACTTTTTATATTTGATTAAACTAAAATGCACAAGTTCGTAAGCATAAACAAAATACCTTATTGATATAATATTAGTGAAAAACAACTTTTTAGTTAATTAAACATAATTAAGATTGCCTAACTGGGGCCCAACTATAGGTCTCCTCATTGGACATATAGGTATAACTGAACTTACAGGCCATACCGGAGCCCAATCTGGGAGGGATTGGGGTACATGCACTGAAAAAATTTTTTAGGTGTAGTACCTAGAATTCTTGCTATCCCAGCTAGAAAGTATCGCTGGATTTCTTCTTCCTAAATAGTTAGCTGTATTGAACAGATTTTCTTGCAGGCAAAATATAGATGCATTATCTAGAAAATTTAGATATAATGTCTATATTTCTATTGCTAAACAAGTATAGGTGTCACACCTAACCAGGTTCAGCTAGATATTCTAGGTGAAAAATATAGCTAAACTTGACAGCCTATCTAGCTGCGTTTTCTAGCTGAAGTGCCTATAAGTTTTTCTAGCTAATAGGGCGATATATCTTTAGGTATAATGATGCAAAAATATATCAACCATATGTATAAATACTTAAATCTTTACTATGTATCAGATACATACATGACTTAATTATTAAAAATCTTAAATTGAAAACATTTAGTTATAATCAATACATATCAATATGTACAATAGGGCGTACCAAAAAAAAAGTTGTAAACGAAGATTTTTTGAGGTGATACGCGCACTGATAAAAGAGTACTCACTTTCCTTTGAGAGCTTCAATATAATTCTGGAGGTTACAGCTAATCAAAAAATCTATTATTTCCATAATCGGTTCCATCATTGTCGTTCCATTACTGTATATTTTATTCATTATTTAACTCTCACAAGCCACATGACACGAGGCACGAGCTTCTTGTATTTACGGAAAAGTCGGGTGTTAGTGTTGTGCGAACTAATGCAAGGCGGTACATTTTTTAAATGCATTTCAATTTATAGGCCTAAAACTGATGCTGCAATTATTTTAAGTCAGAATTTTTAGCTGTACGAGAAAACTAATTATAGGAAATATGCTATTTGATCATGACTGCTAGAATGTTTAGCAAATAATGATAGAATTATCTCCCACATTTTCTGTCTGCAGGAGATAGACGGTTTATATATCTTAGCTATCTAGTTTGCAGTTCTACCTAAACTTTATTGCACATTCAACTAGATCTCCCCAGCAATATATTTCTAGCTACAACAGCTACACCATTTTTTTCATTTGCAAACCACACAGTATACACATCAAATCGAGCTTTTTCACAGAAAAAAACAGCAGGATCATTTTTGTTGCAGCTGATTTGTTATGTTCTTGTCGAAATAAGATATTGTTTCTCAAAACGAGAACACCTCGAGTATGTAAAACTATAACATGAAGATAGCTTTCCCGGGGCAAAATCCTAATGCTCGGCAAGTTCTCCCTGCATGCTTTGTCACGAAAAATAGAGTTCTGCGCGAGGTTGGAGAGAGCTTTTCAGTCCTCGTTATTCCTCGGAAACGCTCGAAAATTGCGCGCGGAAGCCTACTTATTTCCGAATCCGCTATTTGCTGGCGTTTTCGAGGAAAAACTGGTGTCTCTGCTGGTGTCTGATTTTTGTTGCAACTCAAAAAAACACCGAATCAGGGTATTTTTATGAGGATTTGCGTTTTTGTGTGTTATTTTTCTTCCTGCTTGTGGCTTCTTGCTATTCATGCATCTTTTGTCCAGCGATCGGAATGGTAAATAATGGATTCTTAACATTACTAAATGATGACAGAAATATAAGTTTGACGATGACTGAAATGAGTGCGCAAAAACTATTGTGCATTCATTTCAGTCACAATAACGTATATTTATGTTACCGTTAAGTAATTTATAATGTTTAATTATCGTATAAAATTTCCGAATTTTAAGGCAATTTTAGTCAATTTGCCTTAAAAGATAAATTTCGCTTTCCGAACATTTCTAAGCGTTGTAGACTGTAGTAATTTGTGTTCTCAATCAATAACTTTCTTCTTTGTTCCGCAGGTAAGTGCGTCTACGCCTGTAATTTTCTTGATCTCAGAAGGTAAGAAATAGTTATAAAATCTATTAATATTAAACACATACCGGCGTAAAATTATTCCTTCTGAGGTCCTAATTTAATTATGCGATATTCAGCGGTTATCAGTGAGGTATACTTTTGGACACTGAATTATCGGTAACTGAATTTAATTACGAAAATAGTCTTGAAAATATTCCCCTGAGCCTTTTACTCAAAATAAATGCATTAATATTATATAACTACGTCTGGACTTCATGAAAAATTGATGGAGTTGGAAAATGAAATGGACTAGTCCCGAAATTACTGGGCGAATAGCCCCGTATGCTGATATAGGACGAATCATCCCGAATTTCAGGATGAGACATTTCTTAATATTGGATTGTATATATATATTCGTAACCGACGGTAATAGCTCGGTGGTTTGATAGATCTAAAGGTAGATGCTATCAACCAAATCATTTCGTACAGTTTATATGTGCATTCAATTTATTAATCATTTAATCATTTACGCGAAAATACAACTGAGAAATATAGGGGAAAGTTGCCTAAGGCAACTTCATATTTTCCAAAAATTTAAGATTTTGATGAACTTTAAAAGCAAAAGTGATAATTGTCATCATATAGTTTGATATTTGCTTTACAAAGTTCATACGCTTAAAAAATCGCAAAATATTTAAAAGGCAATGAACTTCGATGTTGAAAAAATAGAATTTTTCTTTCTTAGGCAACCTGGTATCCTGGAATATTACTTATGTAAAATATATTCTTTATACATTTATGAGATATTAGTTATGTGAAATATATTATAGAACGTAAAATAAGCGTTAAATAAGGTTCAACAGAAAATAAGTGTAAACAAAGTTCAAGGTCTCAATATTTATGAAAAGATGTAAGATTAAAAATATTATTCATCTTAGATCAATAATTTACTCATATAAATCAAAAAAGCAACATATTTTTAAACATTTCTTATGCATGATGTAAAAGCAATAAAGAGTTTAGGTTTAGGTAAAGTTACAATAGATTCTTAGGTAAATCAGATTTCGCTTTAACCTGCATTCGTCTAGCCTAACCGGGGCTCGTCTTAGAAATTTCGCATGATCACAATTTTTTAAATATTTCTATTAAACAGCATAAAAATGGATGAAACGTAAGTAACAATTATGAAGTTTACAAAATTATCTATAAAGAGAATAACTTAATATTTCAATTCATTAGAAGTTATTTAATGAAAACTTCTAAAACAGGTAAAAGTTCATTCTCCAACGTAATATAATAATTTTTCCTTTCTGTTTTTGTTAATTTACTTCTATTACAGAAAAAAACAGTTTCAAAATAACTAGGATTCTGCTGAACATGGATTCGCATGCGTAAGTGATGACTATAACGTTTTCGTGCAAAAATATTAAGGGTTCGCCAGGTGATAAAATACATATATAAAATGGATAGCAAAGAGAGGAGGGGGGTAGGGCGAGAGTAAGATAATGTATATGGGTGTCCGAATGAAAAGGGCCATTATGTCCGGTTCTACTTCAGGAGGTATTCCGTTTTTCTAAGTTGAGGTCAAAATTATTATTTTCAGGTTTTAAACTGGGACCTATGTTGAATCTAATCGGGACTCTTATTCATATCTAGATATTACACGGAGAAAAATAGATGTTAGCACAGACTATCTACATATTAATAGGTAATAACTTAGTGATTTAGCTATGGGACAGAAATCTAGATACTGAAGTAGAGCATCCGTAGATATTAAAAAGATGATTTTAACTGACAATATCCAAGATATTAAAGGGCAGAATCTAAGATATTCAAGAAATATTTTTTAATTGTGTAAGAATTACCTGTGAAGCATTCCATTTTCTATAAAATGCAAAAGAATGTTAATATCGTAGTCCTCTGTTTTGAAAATCCGAATCCTCAAGCATTCGCCTTTTTGCATAATTATGCGATTTTTGTGTTAAACAGATAACACACTGTTCAAGGCTAATATGAAAGATGCCTGTAGCTGAGTCCTCATTTTCTTGAGAAAATTATAACAGATCCAAAAACATTTAGTCCATTTTCCACCAAAACTTATAGTGCAATAGATATAAGAAAAACCATAATACATACGATGAAAGCTCAAGATACAGACAAAATCTTTTGTCGCCACGCCACACGTCAGCGACCTTGCTCCGATAAAATTTAGCTTTTTTAATATCTTAGATATTAACTGTTAATATCACATATTTTATACTTTCAATATAAACAGATATTGCCCTTTAATATTTTGTATGTTGAATAGAAGATATTAGATAGTATGCCGTAATATCTATATATTATGGTTAAATATCAAAGTTTTTAATATCTGCTTTTCAATATCTACTTTTCTCCATGTAACCGGAAGTAAGTGTATTTTATGTTTGAAGAAAAAGTATAATACGTGTGCTTATTGCATTCGCGAAATTTAGATAATTTCTTCTCGTAATACGAGTTTTCGAAGTTCCAACTTCAAAAATGCTCCGGAAACAAGTTTTTCAACTTAGAGGGTTTGTTTTGAGCTTCAATTCCAGGAATTTATCTGGCTATACACTATTCAAAAAGCGAGGTTAAAATCAACTCCGAAGCCCTTATAAAAGTCCCACCGTTTAGAGTAAACGAAAAGCAGAGTAAAAGAAGACGAGTTAAAATGTAACTCTTGGAAAGACTCCCTAATTGCACTGTCCTAAGTCACTTTAATCAACTTCGTTCGGACCCTATTGTTATCCCACGACACCATCAGGAGTTAATTTTAAGGAGGAAATATCGCTAAAAAGGAACGCTGAAGGGAGAATTCACTATTTAGAAGTAGACTCAAGTACTCTAAATAAATATGGTAAAAATATTAATTATTGTTCTCTGTAAGCCTGAGTTCCTTGATTAATTTAAGCAACCTTAAGAGTGTTGGTTAAATCCAACATTGATTTTTTTATAGGTACGGAACTGACTCAATATATATTTTTTTCGAAGGCTTTGCGAACGAACGAAAGAAAACTTGTAGAATACCCGGGGTTTTATGAGATCCTCGGATCAATAAAATATTTAAAAATCAAGAAATTTGTTGAGGAAGTGATTATTTTCTCGTCAAATATAAATTTTGCCAAACATAAAAATCAGCGGGTAGCAGACGACAGTGTTTGAAGGGTTAGAATCGTTTGCAAATTTATTATTTTATTCACAATTCTGACATGATAGAAGAATTCTCGAGATATACCAGGTTTTCAAAGGACCACGCCTTGATGATGGTGACACTAAATTTTGTGAAATACGTTGCGAAATGGAAAAAAAGTAAGATAAAATTGACATTTCCTGTGAAAACCTGGTATATTTCGAGAATACTTCTTTTATGTCATAATTGTGAGTAAAAAATCAATTTGCAAACGATTCTAACCGTTCAAATGCTGTCGTCATTTCATCAACAAATTTTTTGATATTTCAAAATTTTATTGATCCGAGGATCTCGCAAAACCCCGGATATTCTACAAGTTTTCTTTCTTTCGTTCGCAAATCCTTCATACAAAATATATATTGCGAGTCAGAGCCGTACCTATACAAAAAATAATTCAAAGTCGGATTTAACCAACATCCTTAATTAGAAAAGAAAATTAACAAATGGATAATGCATGATTTTCTGGTATAAAAAAGTTTATGATTGTCCAATTAAAGTTGCTTAACTCATCAATTAATTTAAGCAATTTATCAAGTTTACATAACGGCGTCTGTATGAATTCTTCGTATACCAATTCTAATTATTCATATATAATTTGCGCCTACTTTGCCTCGTTGCTATATAACTCACTCTTTTTGTCGTCAACATATTTTACTTTTCTGAATTTTCAATAACACGCGACAATCTAGAATTCTGCATTATAGAATTTTCTTATTTTCGAGTTTGCAGCTTCGCACGCGTTGACTTACGGCCATGATGCGGCGAAAAACTCTTGTTTTCAAGTTTTCTGCGAACGCAGCTCCGAACATAAACCCCGTAAGAAGTCCCGTTTGAGCATGGGTTAAGATTTTGTTTCTGAGCGGTGTGAAATAATTATATTCACTCTGAATGCACTGCAGGGCCTTTAACTCATTTTTTTTTATCATGCAGTAAAATATACGGAGATGAATGTATTCAATACTGAGTCGATTTTACACTCCGAAAAATTGTACTCTCGGCTCCGCTATCCATTTACTCCTCACATTTTTACCAGTGCACGCCTTCACACATAACCATACAGGCTATAAAGGCCCTTTTCTTGCGGACGCCCACATATATTCTGCCATACAAACTAAAAAAGATACATAAGTCCAATCTGACTCGAACTGAGAAAATCGAGAAAAACTTCTTGCCCCAAGAACTTTAATATCGAATAAAATTTTGGATAATTAAGATACGTTACTTGGGTAAAAATAATGTACTTTTTCATATTTTGCAATAAAAAATGGATTTTTTAAACAATTTCAATTAGAAAATGGACTTGCGATGTTTTAATAGTCGCGGAAAGTTAAAAATACAAGGCAAAAAGAACACAAAGTCACTTGCGGACGATGCCTTTGTCGAAGAGCTCGAGCGCAGCCTCAAAATACAACATGAAAACATACGTAAGGGACACTGTGTATTTAGTGGCTGCTCCGAACTTACCCGAACGATCGCCGCTAGTGTATAGCCGAATTTAGCCGGGACTTATTTCCCGTGGATTCCCGATCAGAGTCCGAGCTAATTTACAAGGCTCAAACATACGTAAGGGCAAGCGATTCTTTTTATTTGTCAATTCGCGTCGCATTCGTTCACTTTTACAACGCAAAAAAGACACAAAGTTCTTTAGGTTCTTTTTCATGTGTATATGCTGATGACGTATTGCCTTCCTTGTAGAACTTTTAGGACAAGCAAAGTGCTTTGCGTATCTTTTTTTGTTGTATTTTTCAACTTTTTTTACTTTCTTTATTTATAAACAATCGTTTTTAGCAATAAATATGAATAATAAACAGTTTTTATTGACACAGTTAGATGCAGCTTTCTCTTACGAATTGAACGATACAAAAAAACTCATTTTTCATAAAAATGTAACTTATGCATCTTTTCAGTTTGGAAGGCAGTATTGCTATAATGAGAAAAGGAAAGATATACAAGAATGCAAAAAAAGTACAGTCGTCTCAGCGCTTGGCGGATTCAACTAATAAAATGCATATGAAGAGGCTAGAAGGGGGGGGGGGCTAAAAAAATTAAAAAAAATTGTTTATCAAAAGAGCGCACATTAAATCTCAAGGTGTCACTTTTTGGTTCAAAATAAATAGTGTTGAAGCATTGCATGCAATGGAAAAACACTTGGCACCTTAAGATGTACAAATCCGGACAAAGATGTGAATTTAGTTGTAATTTTGTATGTGATACAGTTATGTATTTGTCGTCTGCTTCTTTTCTGTTTAAAGATTTGACACACCTTTTTAGATTAAAAAGTTAACGTTGGAATTTCTGCCCCCCCCCCCCCCATAATGAAAATAGCCGTAACTGTTGTTCGGATAAGTCATCGGTCACTTCTACGAATCTTTAAAATGGGATTCGAAGAGCCCTGATTCTCCTATTTTTTATGGATATTCATTACGTATATTGAATTACAAAATATATATTCAATAAACACCATCAGAACCAAGGACATTTGAGTCTAATGTGAAAGATTCGTAAAAGTGACATATTCGACATATCCCAACTGCAGTCACAGCTATTTTCATTTGGTAGATGCTAATTGGTATATACTAAGATCTACTTTGCGTCTACTTTGGTAGATGCTCATTTGGTAGATACTAAGATGCTGCATATTAAATTTCATATGCATATGAATATTGACCAATTCTTAGAAAAGTCCGATAATTTTACTGTACACAAATTAAAATAATTTGGCAGTCATTTTCAATTCTCAATAATATAATATAATAACTTTGATTGTAAATAAGAATTTAGTCCATACATTTTATATTATTACTTTAGTTTTAAATATTTACATACTGTATATTACTATAAACTGTTAGAAATTTCTATAGCGATTTTACTATAAATGTAATGGAAGCAATATGCATATGCGTATAGTAAATTTAATATACCATTGTCTTGTAAAATAATGTACGTGTATAATCAAATAGAGTGCACACAATTTGAAAGTTCTTTGATGTATTCAAATCTTGTCAAACGTTTAAAACTAAAATAGTAACCTGCAATTTATTGACTCAATTCTTATTTATAGTCGAAGTGCAACGTACGGGTGGAGTTTTCATGAAAATTTACTGCCAATATCAGAATTTTACGTGAGTACTGCTGCTTTTAGGTTAGGTGTCTTAATTATTTACTTAATTGAACGTATCCAATTGAAACCCAGTATAATTTATTTTCAACTATAACTGAAAAAATGGTTAGTTGCAAAAAGAAGCTCCTTATTAGTAGAGTTGGTATAAGCTACGATAACTACTTCGATGGTATAACAGTAACTAACTAGTTTTCTACTGTAACAAGTCGCCATTAGTCCTCCTATGAAGGTTATATAAGTAAGGATAGTAATTGTAGTCAAAACAAATAAATTAGTTACATTAACCAGCAATTTATTTTCCAAGAAATAAAAGCAGTAAACGTTACAAGTTTCGGCCCTTGGGGATATTGGCCAAACTAAATTCTGAGCAGTGCTGCCAACATTCGCATCGAAATTTTTCGTCATGTTTTCGATGATCGCCATTTTAACCTGAACCTTTACGTATAATGTGTAAACACGTGGAAAAATATTGAAGAGCGTCGTATAGACTATAGAGTATAGACTATAGATCCTTAGGGTGTTCTCTACTTTTACTCTATACTCTACGCCTATGGCCTACGCTTAGGGCACCTTTTCACGGAGGCCTGTTTTGAAATAATCGTGGAATTAATATTTTTCATAGGATTTATTTATAGTTACTTTGTTGGTTTATGGCAAATTTAATTAATTGATAACCTACAGATGCGAACTCCATGTGTCAAATAAATTCAACGAATACTTCAAAACAGGCCTCCATGAAAAGGTACCCTAATTTGTATAAATACATCATCGTGACAATTTAGCTTGCCAGCGGAATGAATATAATTATATGAATAGTAAGAAAATATAAGATTGAATAGTAATATTATATAAGATTATATAATAGTAAGGATTACTACTTTGAGTAGTAAGATCAACTAATTTATTTGCAAATGACTAATTTAATAGTAAGACCTAATAACTAAAGTAGTAACGCTTACTATTTAAAGTAGTAAACAAAACTACCTGAAAGTAGTAGCCACCATCGAAAGTCGTAGAGAGAACAAATAAAGTAGTAAGGACAACTACTACCAATCTTGCGAATAAAAGTAGTAGCCTCAACCACTTTAATAGCAGCGGCATATATTACAAATTAAAATAGTTGGGCCTACTACTTTGTTAGTTCTCTCAACCAACTATTTTTTTCAGTGTAGAAACAAATATAATGTTTTATGATTTAGAATTGAAAAATTACTGCCAAAATTATTTTTAATTTGTGTAAAGTGAAATTGACTGGCTCTTCTAAGAATTGGTTAATATATATGTATATTAAATTTATTACGCAGCCTCTTAATAGCTATTATATAGACCGAGTTCTTAGATTTACTATACAAATGTATAGTAAATGTATATTAAAATTGCAAACATTTTTAGCAGTGTAGTGTTGGCCAAAAAATATAGGCACCTCGACGTTTGTACAGATTTTCTCGAAAAGCTCAGCAGAAAAAAATTCTAAAAATATGAGACAACGTGCATGTTGGAGTTGAAGATTTTGCCAATATTGATACAGAGTTTCAAAATGTGCAGATGATTACCGACTATTTTCTGGCGAATGAAAGGTGAAAAAGTTCCAGAATCATACATTATCATTTCCGAATACTCAACTTTGAATGTCACTGACAATAAATTCTGAAAATTCTGAAAAAATATGTGGCTTCGTTGATCATTTCTGTCAAAAATGCTGAAATTTAGAGCAAAGAATAAGTATTTGTTAATAAGTTTTTAACAAAAACGCATGAAGATGTCATCTCCGAAACTAAAGAACGTACAGAGATGATTCTTGAAGAAAATTACAAATTTTGGGCTTTTAACCGTGTTATATGTATTTTCAACGAGCAAAAAGTTCCACTTGGTTGTTTAAAAAATTATTTTCTTTTTAAAAAAATACAAAAGACTTTACGATAATCGAGGCAACCACATTCTCAGCAGGGCACTTTGCTGGCGCTACTGTTAGACCTTCTCTTGTACTGAGACTGTTTACACAGTCTCTGAGTCCTGATGCAAAAAAATGATACAATTGCCTCGATTATCGTAAAGACTTTTGTATTTTTCCCTGAAGAAAATAGTTCTTTAAACATTCAAGTGTAACTTTTTGCTGATTGAAAATACATGCAACACTGTCAGAAGCCAAAAATGTGTAATTTGCTTCAAGAATCATCTCTGTACATTCCTTAGTTTCGGAAATGACACCTCCCTACGTTTTTGTTAACAAATTATTAAAAAATGATTATTTTTGGCTCTAAATTTCACCATTT
This sequence comes from Belonocnema kinseyi, assembly GCF_010883055.1. Classification (NCBI taxonomy): domain Eukaryota; kingdom Metazoa; phylum Arthropoda; class Insecta; order Hymenoptera; family Cynipidae; genus Belonocnema; species Belonocnema kinseyi. The sequence goes on from NC_046658.1 coordinate 72,759,192, forward strand.
TGTACAGAAAGGATCAAAGAATCCATATCCATTTTTTTTCTTCAGAATTTTCATAATTTATTTTCAGTGACTTAGAGCTATTCAAAGTTGAGTATTCGGAAATGATAACATGAATAAGGTACTTTTTCACCTTTCATTCGCCAGGAAATAATCGCTAATTATCAGAAGATTTTGAAACCCTGTATCAATATATTTTTAGGGTTTTTTTCTTTTCATGAAAATCTGTAAAAAAACTCGAGGTGCCTATATTTTTTGGACAGATAGTAGTGGAGGATTCTCTGTATATATAAGAATGAATCGTGCACTGTTAAACATTTCTGTTTGAACTTTGAAATAGTGTGTTTTTGAGAATTAAGGTACAACGTTACAATATAAACATATCGCCTGTGTTATCTAATTTTTTTTATGAGAAATAAGTTTTAATATCGTTAATTTCATAATGAAAAAACGAATTCATGGATAGGTTGTTTCTCACCTATAAAAAATCAACCGCTCGCGGTCTAGTGACAGAAAATCCTTTATGTATATAGAGACTTTCTTCGTCCTGATTCTCGCCCACCTCAGTTCAACTACCCGGAAGAAAAACACTATCTACAGTTTTGAATTTTCAATTAATGTATATTATTTGCATAAATAGGGTTTTTCATCTGTTTTTTAGACTATAGTACTGTGCACATGTGGAAACTAAGCCTATCTACTGTTTTGCATATTAACAATTCAAATTATTTTTTTTACACCAGTGAATAGAGCAGGTCCAAGCCACCCAAGAACGATAGTTTTTTTAAACAATTGTGTATTGTAAGATTCAGATCAGTAAAGATACAAACTGTAGAGGGCACGAATTGCGTTTTTATTAGCATTCATGACGATTTACTACTTTCTCAATGGGGGGCAGTCAATATATGATCTTATAGTTTTCAAATGCTTCTATTTAGATGCTTATAAGTGAGGCGATAATACATGTTGCTGAAGATAAAGGTTGAAATAAATGATTAAATTTCTTAGAAATATCATGTCGATATAATAATTTTTTGTAATATATCAATCTATCTATAAACTTTATATGGGGATGTAATGTATGATTAAAGTAAACCTTAATGATCAGCTAAATTGAGTCAAGCAGATAAGTCGTGGATCAAGAGAATTATTACTACGAAAAAGCAGTCCTCTTGTTAAGCTCACGACACAAGCAGATTAATTCCTATAAGGTTATGCATGTAACGAAGAGAGCAAGCGCCGCGTTCCTCTGTGTACATTACAAACGTCTCTCCTCGCATGCCTCTCAAAAAGGGGACTCTGTTGTTGGTGCTTAGGTTAGACCATTCATTCTCCAGATGCACCAGTATTAGTGCGCTAGTGTGCAGTGTGCAATCCTTCGTTGATTCTTATGTGTATGAACTTGTCGACGCGTGCGCCCTACACAATCGTCGGTATAGGCTTGTGCATGTGTAAGTTCTCACGCAGGAGCACGATGTGGGAAAATGCACACACGAAACACTCGCTCCTTGCGTAAGCAGCTACAGCTAGCCAACGCGTATACTCAGGATGATCAGAGGAAATGGAAAGCGGAGGGGGATAGAAAGGCTCAGTATCGTTCTTGAATGTTTTGTGGCCCTATCGGTTCTCCTATGCAATGGGAATACCAATTTACATGTTTTGTTTTTAGTACAGCAAAGAAGAAGAAAGCATTTATCCTCTTTGAGAAAACAGCTTTTTTGCTTTATAAGAAAGACAGTTTGTTGATCATTCATTTTAAACTGACCGCAACCTGTAACAAAAATGAAACACTTTTATCACTTTATCCTAGAAAATTTTACGATTAATGGAGCTCATCTATATGTAATTTAAAAATGGTAACAATGGAAAACTTTTTTACCTTATAAATCTGGAAAATCTATGATAAATGGAGCTAATCAATATAATCAATAGAATTTGAGTAGCCAAAATGGAAAATATGTATTACTTGAACTTACCACGTTTAGAGATTAATGGTGCTAACCTATGTATAATTAGTATGCATCGTTTTCCTGATTGACTTTGTGAAACAAACTATCTTCGTGATCGAATTCTCGGCTCTTACCAAATACAACGTCAGAGCCAAGAAAAAGAAGTATCGAGACCTTATAAGGGAGCTGCGACAGTTGTACCCAGAATATATTGTTTTAATAAGATTGTTCTTGTGATCGGTGGTCTCGAAGGTGCGAAGTTATATGCTGGTTTGTAACCTCAAAGCCATACTTGCGTGCCAAAAAACATACCAATTAACGGACTTTCGAGATAGATGAAAAGAGCTGTCATTCTTGGGTAGATACGTTTCCTTGGGATTGTGCGATATGCTCATAGGTGTGATTTCACCTATTGGGAGCCAGTGTCATTTTCATGGATGACAGTTGCTCATAAGCGGAATTGCGATGGTCATACACCCAAACTCTCGCGTTCAGTCACCCCGTTCTCAGCCTTCGTAGAACTGCTGGCTCCTTCAGTTTCTCAGGGGAGCAGAGCGGTTGCGACATTATATATATATATTAAAATTAGAAACGAGTTAGGCGACCCGCACTGTTTACGTTCCGATCCCCCCAAAACCAGTCCAAGGCTATTTGAAGGCAACCACCCACACTTGACTGAAAGCGAGAGTTTGGTGTATATGTCCCTTTTTTAAGTTGTATACATATATATAGCATAGATAGCACAATAGTTTGTAGAAATTGTTTTCTATGGTGGTAGTTTCTAATTATTTTCCAGTATTTTGAGATATACAGGGTCATCAAAAAGTATCGGACCCCCCCCCCCCCTTATCGGCGAAAATATGCGTTTCCGAGAGAAATGTTTCAGACAAAAGCTTTAGGGTTTTGCACGATAATCTGAAAGGTGACCTTGAAGCTGACCTTGGCATTGACCCTCGAGGTTATTTCATGATCACCTTATATTTTTCAAATGAAAACCCCTATGTTTGACGTCACTAATCGAAAGAACGCAAAATTTTACGTTCTGATATGCATTAAGGCCATGTGACCTGATGACCTTCGAGGGCATTCCAGGGTCGTATAAACTTAAACAAGGTCTAGACGGCCGAAAGGAAACATTTCTCTCGAAACAAATTTAAATTGAATTCAAACTACAAGTAGCTTACTTGATGTATTCTGAGTAAAGATTTGCACTGATTAATCAGGGAAAATCTTTACTTATGTAATCAGTGACATATGTTTCTCACAGCTGATTCAACATTATTAAGATTACGAAAAGACTGCCACCAATAACGAAAGAACAATAAAGAGTGCATCAAATTTGTATTAAGTTTAAAAAATCTGTTAAAATTAAACGGTATCAACATCAAATGTAATAACCAACACGCGTCAATCTATGATGTATTTTAAACAAGTTTTTATGTTTGATGATATAGTCATCAAAGACCATCCACCCTTTATTCACATGTATTTTTCTTTTTTTAGAGCGAAGACAATTAATGGTAATTTTTGCAGCATTCCGCAGTTAAAAACTCCTTTGCAATGTTATGTTCTTTTTGTAGTTTTTGGGGTTCTGTCCTGAACTAAAAGAATTGGAGAGACGTATAGCCTTATCTAGATCTATACGCTGATACTTTCTAAAATTAGCATTTTATCGACGAACCAGTCAACCAGGCATCGATATTTAAATCAAATACGCGCGAGAATAGTTGGGACGCATCTTCAGACTTCATTCGAAACCCTCGTTAATAACTAAAGACTATAACTACTATGAAAATCAATATCAATGAAATTTTCACTATTACAATCAGTGTTTCAAGTATTCACTGATAAACCAGTGACTTATTTTTCACTGAAAAATCAGTGAACTTGTAAGGGCTTGGAAAAAATCGTCCTTACATTTTAGCAGTAAAATAAAAATCACTGATTCTGTACAGTGATTCTAATGCTACTGGTTAATTCAGTGAAGGACATTTGCATCGTCATTTTTATTCAATTTACAAATTATATTAGATACCTGATTATTCTGTCTCTATAGTCTACCGCTAATTCAAAGGAGTTTGAATTATAACTTCAACCATTTACCACGAGGTTTTTGATTTAAAAAATTATCTTGAGATAATTAATTGATTTTATCATTGTAATTACCAACGGAGTTTCTATGCCGAGAAACAATCACTGATTGAAACATGAAAGCTTCTTTCTGAGAATCAGTGAAATTCCACTGAATGAAATTCAGAGAGTTCATTCAAAATCATTGAACATGAAAATTAACGTTATATGTTTCACATGTTTCTTTCATTACTCTCGTGTCTATTTATATAAAGATTCCAAGGGCCAGTTAGCGTTGATGAAACCTGTTGTGCAATATCGTGGTAATTAACGTCTAAATTTTAAAAATGGAACAAGTTCCAGCATTCTTACACTCTTGTTTGTTACAATATACCTTTTCGTAATAGAACGAAATAAATATCAGAAAGTTGATATTAAAGAATCGTCTTTGATTCGCCGCCCCTATATGAATTTACCGCCCTAGGTGGTCGCTTGTGTCGCCTGGCGCACAGGTCGACCCTGGAAACGACTCAAATCCACCGCTATCCATTATACACGTGGCGTTCTGCTCGACCTGCTAGCACCAGTTAAGTCCTCTTAACAGGCTCGTATAATTCCTTGCAACCGTCTCTATCTCTAGTCTATGTTTTTAACACAATTAAAAAATGATCTTTCGAGAATTACACTCATCTGTGATTAGTGTAATGGTCTATGAAACGAAATCTTTCAAAAACTTTTGCAAATGCTTTAAACAGCTTAAACTGCTAGAATAAGAATAATTTCTCCATATACGTATTATAAAATTAAAAGTAATCAGAAGGCTTATTTGTGTTAAGTTTAATTTACAACATTTATACAACATTTTTTCTTTACATAGAAAAAATATTAAAAGGAACTCAGATGTGACAGATTCTGTATTGAATATGCTGAATTCTTTTTCTGAGTTCTCCTAAATTTAAAGCTAATTGGAATAATAGAATTTGCATGCAAAATTTTAGTGTGAAAATATTTTGCACTTTGATTTTCTGGTTCGCACCGGGTAACTGTGCCTCTTCTTGTTACTCGTCCCCTCCTTGCCTCTTGGTGGATTCGTCACTACTCGGAATATAATGCCCGTTATGTGTATGCGTGTATCAGTATGTGTGCGTGCGTGCGCGTTTGAGAAGGGAGGGTCAGCCAATCGGAATCGAGCTGCCCGTAGGCTCAGCGAGAATTCCCCCTCACCTAACTTAGGTCGAAGGTACACCATTTGCTGTAGGTGCTGCTTTCTACGGCTCTTTTCGGGGGAGTAGGTTTCCCTTGATAGCATTGCTAGCCCGACCCTCGTAGACGTCACTGAATTGACTAGCAACGCTATAGCGGGAGTGAATCCACTGAGTGGTTGGGCACGTCAGCATGTACGTGATCTTTGCTAGAAAAAGAGGGGGCAGTGCCCGCGAAGGAGGAGAAGGACAGGCTCCCGCCTTGGGCTCAATGCTCTCTCTCTTAAGAGAGTAAGTATGAAAAAGAGAAAAATCGATTCTCTCGCGAGCCCCAGCAGTCGTGCCTAAAACTTTCTACGTCTTGATATCTCCTTCAACTGAACTCTGAAGCAAAACTGCAATATGCTTATAGAAAGAGATTCAATACGAACCGCAGCAGTACGTCTCAAGAACATTGCAGAGCAGATAACATTATTGATAATAATAATATGTATTACCAAAATGTAATTTGGACGATAGATCCACAATTTGGAAATGATTATAAATGTTGCGGACGAATATTAGGCAAATCGTACTACAACTGTACACATTCTAACAATTTCCCCAAAGAAATTTCTGCGCACCGAATTAAAAAGTCGGACTGGTAGATGTTGAATTTTTCAGTTTTTCATACTTTTGTAACGTTATTCTGTGGAACACGAATGCAAAAAACTAGATTCATGGCAAAGGTTCAAGTAAAACGAAGTGGCGTGGCCTTCTTGCTTGGGTACGTTGTCCTCCCTTCTCCGATGCTCTCTATACTTTTACAGGACTCAGATCCTTCCATCTGTCTTCTGCCAAAGAAAGGAAAACACAGGAATAAAACGGCAGTGGGAAGGGAGGTATAAACTTACGTATTCTGGATTTATACGTACATGTGTTCGGCATTAGAATAGTTTTGGATTCAAATTTTTTCTCCAATTAAAAAATAATTGCAAGACTTTTAACCATTTGAAAAGAGTTATGATAAACTAGCATTTATTTGTATCATAAACTTGATTTCACAGTTTACAATATAACGATTATAACATCACGCCGGTTTATTTGTATTATTTATTGATCAATGATATGGATGCGAATTGTATGCACAAAATGGTTGCTACTATCTGGTATAGCACAACAGTTTGCGACAAGCTTTTTGTCGGTAAGATAATTCCCTCCACACGACAACATGGAAAAGCAAGAATTTGCGAATCCTCAAGCATTCGGCTTTTTGCATAATTATGCGATTTTTGTGTTAAACAGATAACACGCTGTTCAAGGCTAATATGAAAGATGCCTGTAGCTGAGTCCTCATTTTCTTGAGAAAATTATAACATATCCAAAAACATTTAATCCATTTTCCACCAAAACTTGTTGTGCAATAGATATCCGAAAAAGCACAATACACACGATGAAAGCTCAAGATACAGGCAAAATCTTTTGTCGCCTGTTTTAATATCTTAGATATTAACTGTTAATATCACATATTTTATACTTTCAATATAAACAGATATTGCCCTTTAATATTTTGTATGTTGAATAGAAGATATTAGATAGTATGCCGTAATATCTATATATTATGGTTAAATATCAAAATTTTTAATATCTGCTTCTCAATGTCTATTTTTCTCCGTGTACGCATAGCGCATTGGAATTTTACGACTATACTTTACCACTATGTATTTTCGATATTACAATTATGGAATATTACAATTTTGGAACATTTCCAAAATATCAAAATCAACTATCCTTACATAAAATTAAATAAGGATTTTTTTCTGTCCCAATGAGGGAACATCGATCTTAAGTTGCAGGTTTATTGTCTTAATACATTTGACAAAATGGTTATAAATTTAAAATTAAATTTAAGTTTAAGTAACTTAAAATAGATAGAATTTTACATTCAGATTATAGATAATTCGTTCTTTGATTACTTACCCCGTCTTTATTTTGAATTAAAAATATTGAACATAACCTCAACTTCACAGTAAAAAAAAGGATCAGTTTTGTTGCAGAGCATTTTGCTCCAGCGATCATTTGACTCTCGAGATCATAATGATTTTCCATTCGGGTCAATTTGATCTCATTTTTTGGTTCATTTGTCAGACTAAACAAAATGGCCGCCTATTCTTGGCGCCGTTGTCATTACGACATAACCTAAAAATAGTTTCTAACCGCACGCAAGTGACAACTACACTTAACAGGTGATATTTTCTAATATCAGATTTCGTTAGTTTTTAACTTTTCAAGTACACTGCACGATCAGAAACCATAGAAAGCTTGAATATGAACTAAAGTATTGTGAGAAGTATTATGACATCATGCATGATCCCGAATCAGATCATTATGTTCTCAAAAGTCGATCCTTCACTTCGGCCGATCAAAATGCTCTTGAATTCCGTATCATTTTTGTTGCATATAAAAATGATATTGATTTTGGTGTCATTTTGAACACTTTTTTTTACTGTGTTGACTGAATGTATCATCTGATCAACATTTCATACCCTTCATCTGTTTTCCTTCGTGTACGAACATTAAAGTTTAATTTCAAATTCACAAATAAGTTATCAATTAATTCCTTAAATTGCCATAAATAAGTAAACTCCTCAAATATTCACAGGCATTATTTAACATAACCATACATATGTAATATCTCGGATATTTTAGCGAAACATTTGAATGCTAGAGAGTAACGTCTCACTTTTTAAGATCTACAGATGCTAAGTTTGAACATCTAGATTGTTGTTTAAACTGTTATCACAGAAAAAACGAAAGATAAAGTTTACACCGATTTCGGGCGAAAGATTCACCCCAACAAAAATTAACCTTGCCGGATAAACTTTACATGAATGGAAGATAATTTCCAATTTTTAACCGTGCCTGGATAAATCTTTCACCTTATAAACGCTCCATTTTTAGTCGCGATGTAGCAAGAATTGTGATCCCAGCGCTATCTGTCGTCGTTTAACTTCATTAAATTGGAGAGAACTGGGGATTCCCATCTGTCCGTTACTTTTTGCGCTTTTTGCCAATTGGTATTAAATAAGTTCTAATGCCTCAACAATAATCTAATTGATTTCGGAGGAGATATATCAGTAAGAACAAATTATTTTTTCGTATTTTCTGTTGCTGATTGTACACGTGTTACCGAAATTTGCTCACTTCATCATGACGCTGTAGACGAGATCAGAATTATTCTCCTAACCTCAGTGAAACTTTCGCCGAAATGTGTTTAATTTTTAACCGTTTGCAAGTTTTAGCTGCAACAAATTCTAAATTTCTTTTTTCTTAGTTGTTTTAAATTTGGTGTCCCGATTTATAGCTCGAATTCACTCATACTTTGCTGTTTTCCTATTGCTGCTAAGGATGCCGTAGCAGACGACAGCTTTTATTCCATCGTAGGATAAACTTTCGCCAAATAGCATGTAAACTTTATCAGCTGGAAATTTTACATGCATCAAAATTTAACTTCAGTTTTTTGTGTGATGATATATCACACTAATTGCTAAAGTATTACTTGTGATCCGATGGTTGTTTGAAAAACGGCTTGAAATTCACTACATTAAATGTTTTAATTGCAACACTACGTACCGTTCGCACTACTAGCTTGATACGGCCAGTATCACTTATTTTCAGTGATTCTAATATCAATGGGGTTGTCTCAGTGAAAATTGTTGACGTTTATGTCGCCACATGTTGTCGCTGCGAGTCACACAAAAAAATGACGCGACGTGTCGTGTGCGATATATCCGGCGAAAATGATTTATTTTTATAATTATAGGTTAAAGATAAATATTAATTACAGTGATGTGAAATTGTAATAGTTTTTCGTAATCTAGACTCCGTCGATAAGGAGAATCCTAAAATCTAAAAATTATTTCAACGTTAATTGTTTTAATCTAATTCTTCATGAAAATGGCTAAAGTTTTTGAGTGAAATTCTTTTGAAATAGAAGCGACGTACTGGAAAAATAATAACCAAGTATACTTGATATTTCAGGCAAAAATGTTTGGTCTTGATTTTCTCTTGAATGTCTTCAAGCCCATGCTGTACGGTTCCGTCTCACCAGCTAGACATTGGAAATATACAGGACTTATCTTGCGTTTACGGCTGTAGCTGTGCAAAGACAGGACCAGGTAGACTTGTCTTGAGACAAGGAAGGATTATTATTATATAATAATATTATTATTATTATCATTATTATCATTATTATTATTATTATTATTATTATTATATAATGTCTTGGTTTTACTACTACTGGCACGGCCTGCCATTTTCAGATCGATTGGGTCCAAAAAGTTGACATCTCTTAAGTATTAAAATTTTGCAACTGATAAAACTTGTAATTTTGTTATAACTCATTTCAACTCATTTGTGTGCACACCCGGGAACCCGTGTACCCGCCACTGTACATTTTTGCTTGTAACTGGAATAAAAAAAAATCCGCTTCGGGCCTCCAGATCATCTTCATTTGGTTCAATTGTAAGCGTATCGTGCATATAGTTCATTTAAGATTTTTTTCGTTTGCAAAAATAATCGACTTTAAGTATATTTTCTTGGTGGACACACCCGCAGGGTACCAGGGTACCCGCCATAGAAAAAAATTAATTTGGAGTGGATTATAACTTCTTTATCAAGATATTTGACTTATTTACGTGAAATGGGTTGAGTAATGACAGGTTACATGAAATTTAAGACGATAAAAACCTTTATTATCCACATTCTTGACATCTGTGTTTACACATCCGCATCACCGAAAAAGACGATTTGCACTGACTACAGTGATGTTGCAGGCTGTACCCACTCACGGAAACACCTTCGCTGCTCCTTTTTAAACAAGCGACAGTATGTATATATTTTTAAAAATGCCTCTGGCACTTACTTCTGATGTTGATTCATTGGAATAAACAAAAAAAAAAATTTGTATAGCATACATATTTAAAAAATTGAAAAAAAGAGAGGTGGGTACCCTGGGTGTGCGGACAACGTGGATAAAGTTGGGTGCGCACACAAGGGTTAAAATAAAAAATTCGTAAACGTTTTGATCTCAACTACTACAGTCATGTACAATTTTCTATTTAAAAAAATGAAAATGTCATTTTCTACAAGTATATCAAGTGAACTTTTGGAGATGGGAAAAAATGACAAACAATTTTCGATTCGCCATCCAAAGAACATATTTATTGATAATAAGCAAACTTATTAATACATAAAAAATTAATACTATGAAGATAAATAATACAGGGTTGGCCATTTCAAGCACAAGCATTTGTTTCTGAAAAAAGAACATTAAAAAACAATCGTTTCGTTGTTCATTAAGTTAATCATTTATTTTAGTTCAAGGAGATTTGTTCCATCTACTTTTTGAAAACGGTATCGCGCAAATGGGCTCCTTTGGCCGTGACGGCCAAATGAGCTCTTTTTTCGGCGTTTTCCATCACGTTGGCCATTCAGCATTTATCGTTTTGGGTTCCTTTTCAGCAAGTGCGGGGTTCATTTTTGTTGCAGCTCCACGCAAAGAAAGGTTCGGTTGCGGCAACCAGAAGTTGGGTTCTTCCAACCGAACTGTCGGGTTGCCTATGGACTGACGATACTCATAGGTTGCTGTAACCGAACTGGTTCGGTTGTACCAAGTTTGGTCACTTTAACCGAACAGTGCGGTTGAAGTAACCAAACTGCTCACTTAAGATCAGTACCCACAACCGAACTGTTCGCTTACACCAACCGAACTGTTCGGTTACACCAACCAAACTGATCGGTTACACCAAGCGAAATGTTCGCTTACACCAACCGAACTGTTCGCTTACACCAACCGAACTGTTCGCTTACAGCAACCGAACTGTTCGCTTATATCAACCGAACTGTTTAGTTACACCAACCGAACTGTTCGGTTACAGTAACCTAACAGTTCGATTGCAGTAATTGAACAGTTTGGTTACTACAACCGAGCTGTTTGGTTACATCAGTTAATCCCCCCTGCCCTACATGCTATGGAAGTTGATGGTAGCTTAAAGGAATTAAACAATAAATACTCAAATAAAACTATTAT
>NC_046658.1:72770579-72780714 GCF_010883055.1 Belonocnema kinseyi
GCGGGACATTAAAATATTCGTAACTTATCGAATAAAATCGCCATTTCTGCACACTATAAAACTTCGATTGTCTAAATAAATCCACTGCACTTTCATTCACTTTACGAAACGGATATGAAATTTTATGAAACACTGTCGCTACGGTTTGGGAAGCGCATCATAACGGTAACAGCTCTTTCAGAACGCGAAAATTCTCGAGTTTGCGCAGTACGCGTAGGCTGGCAGACGAAAACGAAACAATGAAAATAAATTATACAATACCATTAAATAAATATACAAAATAAGTAAATAAATAAATAATTTTTAATGTTAATATTTGTATGGTATAATACTCTATAAATCTATAATATATATTAATAAATTTCCAGCGCAGGCCAGAGCACTAGTGTGCATGCGTAGTAGAGTCAGCCGTAACCGAACTGTGCGGTTCGCGCAACCAAACTCTTCCAACCAAACAGATTCAGTCATGATAACCAAACCGGTTCGGTTGCCGTAAACCAACGTTTGGTTCAGACAACCGAAATACTGCCAACCGAACCCAGTTCAGTCAGGACAACCAAACCATTTCATTGCGTGTCCTTTGGAACCAAAAATGGGTTCGAATGGAAACCTCAGTTTTTTCTGTGAATATTCAACTTAAAATACTCGCGTTTACTACATTCCTTGCATATGTTGCAATATGAAATGATAAAATTGACTAAATTGCAGAAAAAATGGGTTTAGAGTTTAAATGATGCACGATACAATGACAAATTTAGCCTTTCACCTTTTCCGTGCATCGTTAAATTCCTGAGTTTTTATTTGGTACCCGTAATAATAACTATATATACTTTACAAACCTTAATGTTAAGAAAAATTATTATTTACTAATGGAAAGTTTGTTAAGGAAATGAGTGATGATTTTCCAACGTTTTTCTTTCCGACACGTCGCATGTTAAAAATGTTTTTTTTTTACATTCTCATAATTTATGATTGAAAAAGTATTAGAATTGTCCCAAATTTGATACCACAGTTTTTCAACGAATCTCCACATTTTGAAACCCCCTGAAGCCGAAAATCAAGTTTTTGCGAAGGCGCCATTTCTGTCCGCCCTCAAACGCGATAATGCTAAAACAAATGAAAAGAACGGATCGAATCGAGATTTGGAACACTTTCTTTAGCTCCTAAAAGTAAGAACGGGAGTTCGTTGATCTGCCGTTTTGGATAGAAATTCAAAAAGTTAGAGAATTTTCGACATTTTTTAGACCATTTGCTTTTAATGCACTAAACTCTTGCTTTCAGTCCAGTGTCCGGGGTTGCCTTCAAATAGCCTTGGACTGCATTCGGGGAGTTTAAACGTAAACAGTTAGGGCAGCTGGAACCGTTTCCAATTGGATTGCATGCTATTGCGCAATATACTTGACTGAGGACTCGCGCACTGCGGCCCTTTCAAGACGATTGTCGCAACCGCTCTCGCCATGCTTCCCTGAGAAACTGCGGGCACGATATGAAAAAAAGCCAAGAGAAGAAACATTTTTATTTATGAAAGCCCTACAAGATTAGCATAACAACTTCTTTGGATTTTCTTGTAAAATTGAAAATTCCAATTTTTATCACTAAAAAGATAATGAAAATAAAAAAATTCCATTTTGTGGTCACACTATGCAAGATACGAGAAAAGATGATTCATAAAAAATTGTGCTCCCAGAAAAGATCTACAACTTTGTTAATAATTACTTCTTGATTGGAGGCACAGTTTTTGTTTTATCCATGAAAAATAAAATACAATATTAAAAAAATTAAATTTTTGAAAAAACGACACAAGATACAAGATACACGGAGAAAAAGGTCTAGTTGGGCCAATTAAATGAATCTAGTTACGCGCGTCTAGTCATTTTAAGACAGAAGTTTCGTTATTCCTACTCAATGTCTTGTAAGCAGTCTAGTAGATTTTACTGATCCATCGTGTTATTTCAAATAGTTCCAATAACGAGATATCTAGCAGTAACGCCCCCCCCACCACACCTGTACTCCCTTCGTTCCTCCCTCCTATACCCTTTACCACCAATATTCTTCCCTCTACCCACTAGCTTGCCTGCCTAATATTCGGCGTCGTCAGATCCAGTTACTTCCAGTCGCTTGCATTTCTGTGTACCGCGCGTTATTCTGACCATTTTCAGAGTTGCGAAAAGCGATGTGCTCTCATTATAATAAGTAACTTCCGTGACAACACAATGGATAATCTGCTGAACTTGTGGAACCTTTTCCCCTATAAAGCTATATTGCAAGGAACGTAAACTTTGTTTTTCTTCAGTGTCGTCGCCATATTGTTTTGAAGATGATGCTTCAGGCCGTGCGATTTTTTCGTGAAATATGAAATCATACTTTTGACCAGTGTTTAATAAACGATCTTTACTTTTATTGTATTGCGCACCTTTTCAAACCTATGTCAAAGATCCTGAAAACATACATTTTTCTAAAAAAAAAAACTACTCGAACCCTATATATCTGGTAAACATTACCAAAAAACTAGTTAAATTACCTACAAACTGTTATGTAAACATAACTCAACGTTTGCTTGATTTTACTAGACAACTAGTTAGATCTACTAGCCATGGAATTGTTGGCCTTGCTAGATGTCTGGTAACCTATACCTCATGTCTTGTAATTTTAACTATACAAATTTTAACTCGACTGTCTAGCGCGTTTAACTAGACAGCGTGTTGGTTCATATTTTACTAGACTGTCTAGTGCGGCTAACCAGAATCCTTTTTAACCAAACTACACATTTTTCTCCGTGTATTACACACAATTTTTATTGGACACAAGATATCAGTAAAACAACGGTGCACCTAAAATACATCTAAACATTTTTGTATAAATTACTTTTTGATAGGGTGCGCATATTTTTTATTTTATTAAAAATAAAAATGAAAAATATGTGGAAAAACTACAAGGGTGCGAAAAAAAATTGATAAATAAAAATGGTTTAAATGTTCACAAAAAAAAGATACAAATATGTTAAAATGTATTACACTCTTCTTCATTTATGATTGAGAAAGTATATTAGAATAGTCCGAAATTTGGCGCAAGAACATTCAAATTTCGAACCAAGCGACGCAAAATAAGAAAAAAAGTCTTACAGCAATTATGGCTTTTGAAAAGTCCCACAACATTTCTTTGCACCATTTTTTAACAGAACTCCTCGCTTTTAATTTATTTATGGAAATTGATATAAAAAAATCGAAAATTCTAATATTAGGCTAAAAGACGCGAGATACGCAATAAAACTAAAAGAATATTCGTAGGATATCTTGTTTTATCCATAAAAAATATAATATGAAAACAAAAATCCGATTTTTAGCGTAACAACGCGAAATAGGGAAGAATATCTGAAGAAAGGATTGTAGTTTTTTATTGTAAAGTAATTCACAAAATAAATATATATTTACCAAATGTTATCAAAAATCGAGCGCGTAGCCCCAGTGTGACGATGAGAATGTGTACCTCAAAACCTACAGAACTTTGAGAAACTTAATTAATCTTCAACTATACACATTTAATTATGTAGAAAAATCAGAAAATGAAGACGCATATAAATACTAGGATCTAAAAGAGATCTTTTTGATAAAGTTTCATTCAGGCATTTCAAGCCAAAAGAATAAATATCCGAGCGCGAAGCGCGAGATCGAACAGACGCGCGCCTGAGGCGCGCTCAAACTCGTGAGCGATGACAATGTGTCCGCGCAGTGAGCAGATTTTTCTTATTTAGTTTTGCGTGTAAAAATTATTTATACAAAATGTATTCCGTATATTGGGGGGACACAAAACTCATAATATACTGGATAAGGCCAGATAGATAATACGAAACTTTATCCGGGTCTTATCTGGGATCCGATATCCGGAATTTCTAGGCTTGTCCCGTGTCAAAATGTTAGTTCAGCTTGGCCGTTTCAAAGTTTGATCAATGTAGTTTAAAAATAAACAAAACAATTACTTTGAAAAGGAAGTTTTTATTGTTATAAAATGATCGAAACGTTTTTAATATGAATTTCGTTTATTTATTTTTTGGGTATACAGCATAGAAATATTTACCAAAATTCGGTCAAGTTTAAGTCCCATCAACAAGGGGATGGGAAAAGTTCCATAAAAATGTCTGAAATGACGAAAAATATAATCTAACATTGGGAAAACTATATTTCACAAATTACAATATATATCGTAATTCCTGCGTTACATATCGTAATTATCGCATTATAATAGCGCAAAATCGTGATATCGTACATTGCAAGTTTTTACATTATATAACGCATAATTGTGCAATCTATAACACAAGAAATGGGGATTCCCATCCGTCAGTTATATTTTGCGCTTTTGCTAAATTGTATTAAGTAAGTTCTAATTCGTCTACAATAATGTGATTTATTTCGGAGGAAATATATCAGTAAGTGCATTTTTTTATGTGTTTTCTGTCGTAGATTCTACATGTTTTACTGAAATTTGGTTATTTCAGCGCGACGCAGTCGACGAGTTCAGAATTATTTTCCTAACCTCAATGAAACTTTCGCCGAAATATGTTTAATCATTAACAGTTGCAGGTCTTACCTGCAGCAAATTTTTAATTTTCTCTGTGATTGTTTTAAATCTAGAGTCCCGATTTATAGCTCGAACTGACTCATACCCTGCCTTTTTCCTATTGCTGCTAAGGACGCCGTAGCAGACGGACGCAACAAAATTTAACTTCATTTTTGTCTGTGATATTAGTGCATTATAATATCGTACAAAGCTCCAGGACCTGATTGTACGTTATCATATTGCGCTTTCTTGCAATATAGAGGTTTTGCGATATCATTGTGTGATATCTTTTTCTCCGCGGATGAAGGTGGTAAGTGATTCGCCATTTTGCACCAGTTATTGCTTCTTTCAAATTTCATGTTTACTCCGAAATCGTTTATCAGTATATGGAGCAAACCCCAGATAGTACATCAGTTTGCCAGTTTCCATCAAGCTTGTCGAAAGTAGGAAAATGACCTCCATGTGGTAAAATTAAGGGAACCTTGCACGGGAACATGGAAATAAAAATAATAACCTGTCTCTGGAAACCACACGGAAAAGTGAAGAACTATTTGAGTTCTTAATATTAAAGTATACGGAAGTTTATTAATTTCATAATATAGCATTTAATATGTTTCATTAGAGAACTTAGTACATTTGGAATACAAAATGTTATCAGTCTGTATTTGAAAGATTAATCATAGTAAAAACTGATATGGTGCTTACTATAGATTTTATAATAAAAATAATATCAATAAGTATGAAACTGCGACCCATTGTTGAAATCAAAACTGTAAGCCTCGAATTTTGATATGCAGTGTTCTTTCATTATGTTCCCGAGTATTTCCGAGCAATCTCGATTTTTGACGAACGCGTTCGAGTCTTTGCACATCTCTGGTGCGCGTGTACCTGCAGCGGATAGACTCCGGATTATTTAAGACTCTTCTCTCTATAAGCAATATCAGAAGTCGTCAATCTTTAAAATAATATGTAAAATCTACAATAATATATCTATTAATCATTTCTAAAAATCTTGAAGGAGGCTTCTTTAAGCGTAATTCAGACAAAATAATTTAGCTTAAAATTGTTTATTTAATAGTAGTTACTTAGAGTTTCAGAGTTTGCCTTCCTGAGGGAAAAGTTACAATTCTTATTTAATTTTAATGATCAAGGCCTCATTTTCTTCTTTGAAGGATTCTCTATACAATTGAGGTGCCGGATCGAATAAGGGGACATATACATTTTTTCGGCACGAGTGCAAATGAACCCCGACAGGACAAAAATAAGAATTCTTAACTTATTTTTTGACGAAATTTAGGCAAATTTCTTGCAGTAATTAAATTTCCAAAAATTAATTTTCTAAACAAATTTTGAAAACTGCGAAAACTCATCCCGCTCAAGCCAAAAAATGTATGTGCGCCCTTATTCGATTCGGCATGGGCAGCTCAATTACATTTGAGTGGCGTTTGATAAAATTTTGCATTCTGTTGCAGCAGAATGCAGACTAATATATTTCACTCTTACACAGGGGGAAAGTTACCACCGGAACAGTATCACTCTAGTACCGTCGGTGGGAGTTCGGTACTGGCGCGGTACTGTTAGAACACATTAAATTACAAATAATATTTCTAACATTACGGGGTTTCGAACCTACATCTATATACCTAAATCTATTGCCTAGCAGTCGGGAGTGCCAACCACTGCGCTAATCCGACAAGTTGATACTCTCTGAAAATGCCATCCTCATAAGCTACAGTTCAGAAAAGTTAAAACAACAATTTTTCAACTCTTTTTTCTTGTTAATTTTTTAATCATCATACGACATCAAATAGATATAAAATAAACTAACTGTTCACGGAAATATATATAAAATAATTTTTAAATAAATTATTTAAATCGATTACAATTTTTCTTTGTGTAATATTTTAGTTTTTCGCGTTTTAGACCAATTTAAAAGTTCTGATGATAACATTTAATAAGCATTTAAAATTTGTATCGACGGAACTTAGAAATTTTACCACGTTGCGCAACAATTTTTTGAATGACAATTTTCTTTAAACCTTCGTGTAACGTTTTGCTTTTTAGGTGTTTTAGACTATTCTACAACGATTAAGAGATACATCCAACCTTAATTGTATAGTCAATTTCTCGACATTTCGAAACACCCTGCAAACATTTATAGACGCGTTTTTTTTATGTCTTTTTTTTGTGCTAATGGCATAGTACCGCCTCGACCGTGCAGTCAACGTTCTGACATACTGGGCGAACAACCGGCTGCCTGTACTGGTGGGCAAAAATGGGCAATTACTGCGCCGGTGGTGAACTGCGGCACACTACCTACATTTCCAACTGGGAACATGAGTAACTGTTCTGTTTTGAAAATTCACAATAAAAATACAATTTTTGGTTAAAAAAAATATTGTTTGAATTTTAGTTTTAAATACAATTAGTGAAAATTACAAAAAAATACGCCAATCGCTGGCGAAACGCCCATACCAGTATTTCAACAGATATGTATACCACTCCTAAGCCAGTAGTACACCAGTATAATGCCGACCGTTGGCTGAATTCTTGCGCCAGTAGTAGACACAGTATCACGCTAACCATTGGCTGTACTCTTATCTAGGTTGTCAATCAGCACTTGAAGTTATTATGTGGCCAGAACTACGCCAATCGCTGGCGAAACGCCGATGTCGGTATTTAGCCAATAATGCATATTAATCTTAAGCCAGTAGTTCACCAGTCTGATGCCAAACGTTGTTTCAACCCTTGTGTCAGTATTTGACCGGTTATACTTATAAGAACTACGCCAGTAGTAGATCCAGTATCTCGCCAGTACGATTCCAATCGTTGTTGAAACTCTTTTTTCAGTATATTTCACTAGCGATAAACATTATTCCTAAGCTAGTAGTACACCAGTATGATACCAACCGTTGGTTTAACGCCAGTGCCAGTATTTCACCAGTAAAGCATATCACTCCTCAGCTAGTGGTACGCCAGTATGATGCCAATCGGTGGTTAAACTTTTATTTCAGTATTTTACCATTAATATGTGTCAGTACTGGGCCGTTAGACGAACCAGCCGTTGGCGTAATTCCCGTGCCGGTATTGCACCAGTAGTGACGGTCAGTACTGGGCCAGTTGTAAACCAGCATGATGCCAGCCGTTCGTTGAACTCTTGTTTCAGTATGTTACCAGTAATATGTATCAGTACAACGCCAGTAGATTACCAGTATCACGCCAACTGTTGGCGGAACTTCTGTGCCGGTATTTCACCAAAGGTGACGGTAAGTACTTGGCCAGCTGTGAACCAGTATGGCGCCAACCGTTGGCGGAATTCCTGCTGGTTGGCACAGTACTAACAGACATTACTGGTATTTATTCTGAATTACAACTGGCGTGGTACTCCACCGGTCGTGAACTCTGGCTAATATCCGACTTTTCCCCCTGGGTAGCTAAAAACACACCAGAAATAGAATATCCCGTGTAGAAATTTCCCCGGTTGGCCCTAATACAACAAGGTTTCTGGTCGGATCCCGGCCGGGCTACCCCTGGCTGGGTTTCATGGATAGGAACCGGGCGGGAGCCGGTCGGGCTACATTTTTCTCGAATCACGTAGTCTGGAGCCGGCCCGTTACTGGCCGGGCCAACACTGGTTTTATCCCATGGTCGGGAGCCGGCTGGGCACTTTTTTAAACTTCTCTGTATTCAGACAATGTTTAGCCAGTACAATTTCAAATTTACCGCCATATATAGCGCCTGCTGTGTCTGTCGTCTGCATAGACACTCAGTACTTTTCAGTTTCGCACCTGGAACGAGAATGCTCCTTGCACTCACGTCGCGTCGTCTCTTCGAAGTTCGCAAATAAAATCGAGACTCGTAGTTAAAATCAACCTTATTGCAGTAATTAGTTTGAATCCCCTACTTAGTGCGCGAATAATTATTATTTTTAATTAAAATATAGTCTTGTGTATACAGTTTTTACTTTCTTCCTTCCTAAACTTAAATCACCACGTAGCTTCCAAATTGATATGAGATTCTACCATCAGGGAATAAAATTTTACTCCAATTTTCTTGCCAAAATTGGTTCACTTGATTTGACTTTTAAAGTTCACTGTAATCTTTACGATGAGCTTGAAAAGACAAAAAAAGTTACCAATTTCTCGCCTGAAGCAAAATTTCTTAATTGTTTTTTGGTCGGATTACCCAACCGGATCCCGGCCGGTATTGAAGCCGGGATCCGACCAGTTTACCGTGACGTTTTTAGCCGGATCCCGGCCGGATTCCCCGACCAGCGCCCGGCTTAAAGCGGGGCTATCCGGCTGGGACCCGGCCGGATCCCTGATTGGATTCCTACACGGGATGGAGATCGAAATAAGAGAAATGTTTAAATGACTCGAAAGTGATCTGAACATCTAAAAATAATTCAAATTAATATTGTAGGCTGAAAAATGATGTATGGATTCGAGCACATGGCTGGCCTGATGATAAGTTTGACAAATCTGTATTATATTTCTAAAAAACTGTTTAGGCAAAATTTATTCATCTTTTTCTACGATATCTTTGTTGTAATCGACAAAATTAATTAGGATACGTTCTTGCATTACTTATAATTGCCAATTTGAAAAAAATGATTGGTTATTGAACCCTGAACTCATATGTTTAATCATATGTATCATATGTAATATTCACGAACCTGTTGATAAATATCAATTTAATCGTGCGAATCATGGATTTGTGCACGTTCTGTATTATTTCACTTTCTTTACTTAATTACTTTCCGTTATTTTTCGTGCATTTTTAGTTAATTTATTTGCATGTACTTGAATGAAAAAATTCAATTTTCTGTAATCAATAAGTTATACATTTACTTGAGTCAAGCCAATTTTTCTTAGATCAAGAAAATATTTTATCGTCCGAATTTAGACAAAAATTTCCTTGTTTCAACACCAATTTCTTTTATGTTTAGGCAACTACCATCTGTCAAAAAAAATAGGCACCTCGATTTTTGTACAGATTTTCATGAAAATTTCATCAGAAAAAAAAATTCTGAATATATGAGACAACATGCATCATTTCCGAATACTCAACTTTAAATGGCTCTGTCACTGAAAATAAATTATAAAAATTCTGAAAAAATATATGGTTTCGCTGATCCTTTCTGTGCATAAGAGTGAAATTTAGAGCCAAAAATAATCATCGGTTAATAAGTTATTAACAAAAACGTAGGGAGGTGTCATCTCCATAACTAAGGAACGTACAGAGATTATTCTTAAGCAAATTACACATTTTTGGCTTCTAACAGTGTTGTATGTATTGTCAATAAGCAAAAAGTTGCACTTTAATGTTTAAAACATTATTTTCTTCTTGGAAAAATACAAAAGATTTTACGATAATCGAGGCAACCGCATTCTCAGCAGGGGAATTTGCTGGCGCTACTGCTACGCGTGCAATACGAATACGACCTTCTTTCTTACTTAGGCGGTTTACAAAGTCCCTAAGAAAATTAATGCTCCCCGCAAATCGTTGTTTGAAGGCACGTATTTCGACATTTTCAAGAGCGAAAAAAATCACGTTGTCATATGAAACTTGAAATGTTTGG
>NC_046658.1:72780814-72790710 GCF_010883055.1 Belonocnema kinseyi
TTATACTTGTTTGACGATGATACTGAAATTTTATTTGTTTTTACGTATTTCTAACGGCGTAGGAGATCCTTCTTTATTTTATTGTATAAAAATATACAAGATTCTTTAACCATTAACAAAGATTAGCTTTTATGACAGTCAGAATTACCCTTTTTGTTTGGACAGGTATACTCTCGATGTTATAATTCGCTCGTGTATTTTAATTATAATTATGCAATTTTATTTACTATTTATTTTATTTGCAATTTATATGCAATTTTATTTATATAAATAAATAATATTTTATTTGAATCAGCAAAATAAAAAACAATAGAATATACTTTTGAATAATAGTGTGTGAGGGACTATCTAGATTCTATAAAGATCCTATTAATAGGCCCTCATTGGGTTGCCTACTGATGACCTCGCTAGCTGAGCGTGATGCTTTCGCTTGTGCCTTCGATAGATTGCCACATTAGGGCCTCGATAGAAAATAGGAAATCTAGACAGGGCCTCTTAAGAACCAAGTTATAATTTGTACCCGGGATTGACCTATATATTAAATGTAATACACATGTATGTTAAATTCACTACACCAATGTTCAGTAGCGGTAGTGCATATTTGCTTCACACACATGTATATTAAACCTCTTACAGATTTTTTTAAAAGTGTAGCAAGATACGTTTGAAAGTTCAGACCCTTATAACTCACTTACTTTTACGTTTCGACTATTTTCTCCAAAAAAGTTACCTGCAACTCCTATGTTAAGCACTCTGTTAACCTTTCAGAAATTTCCACCTATCGCAGTATGACCGCACCCGCGACGTCATGCTGCAAAACTCACTATTCCGCGAAATATTTGAGTCCTTTCTTTTATTCTCTTATATTGATGCCCGCGTACTGCGGCTTTACGCTTCAAACAAGAGTCGCAATAATTGCAATTCCCTTTTCCTATTAATTATCAACTATCTCTCACCCCTTGAACTGAGAAACTGCACAGGCCAGTAGTTCTAGGAATTACTACACCGCGAGTGACCCCACTTAAAGTCGGGTGTATTTCTCTGCATCATTATTGATACTATTTATTGATGTCAAATAGACCCGTGCTTTTCGGCACATAAGCAGTTGAAAAAGTTGCTTACAGGGGTCGCATCCAAGGCTGTAGCCAGGAGGGGGGTTTGACCCCCCTTCGACATTCTTTGAAAAATGTACATAATATACATATACTCCCCTGTGTGTCGCCCACCCCCAAGAATTTTTTTCCTGCTGTATATCTCCCTTCTCTCGATAATTTGTCTGGTTACGGCTTTGGGCGTATCGAAACAAGGCCGGGCAGCCAATAAACGTCGCTTGACAAAAAGAATCTAAAGGTTTTGTATTGTAAAGTGTTTTCTAATGTCTCAAACTTGTTTAAGAGTATATGGACCACAACACAAATAATCCTGAGGTATTACTTTGATCTTGAAGTTTGATTAAATCAATTTACAGGGTTTATACTCACTTTTTAAACTGAGTCAGATTTAGTATCAAAATTACATGATAGTTATATGTAAACATATAATTTGTCTTTGGTGAGATCTGTCACAGAAAAACTAAGGTTTTTATCCTAATTAATTTTTAGTTGCAAGGGAGCAGCAAAGCGGCAAATTTCCTTGCTAAGAAGGAATCCAAAATTATAAATTGTACAAAAGGAACCCAAAGTATGAGTTCAAGAAGAGTCTTTTTGTATAGAGAACTCATTTTATGTCTCTACTCAATTTTACAAGTTATTGATGCACCTGTTATTTTATAATAAAAAATTAATAATATTGCGCTTAGAAAAAATTAATAAGGGAACTAAAATTATAGTTGCATCACAGCTTGCAGCAGTAGTTTGAATTATAACTGGTGAATCAGTAATTGACTGAACTAAAACAGCATCCCGAGTAAAAATGCTCCAACTTGAGTTCGACTTGGTTATGTCAATAACCAATAACCAATAACCAATTACGCCAAATGGTAGATTCAATCAGTGATATAGCTCTCCAAGTGCACAGTAAGACAAGCATCTGAATTTCAGTAGAAAAAGGCAGTTGACTTTCAGATGTAACCAAAAGAATCATTCGCCAGTTAAAAGTCAATTGATGATGATAACATGACTTTAAGTAACGCACTTGGTTGAAAGTCAGCTGCCTTATGTACGTAAAATGTACTTTATAGGTTAATTTAAGATAGAAAGACTGTTGACTTTCCGTCAACACGTGCGTGTGAAATGAAACTTATAGGTTAATTTAAGTCAGCTGATTGTTGAAGTTCATAACATTTATGCGCTTTCGTTCAGTTATTAGGAACATGAAATGAATATAAAATAAAAAATTGAATAATTTTAGGAAATACATTTTTTTAATGTGAGCATTGAATAAATTATTTATTTATGTCTAATTAATCAAGTTGTTTTATCCTCAAAGTCAATGAGATTAGTAGAAGGAAAAAAGAACTTGACACTAAACAAGGCCCTTATATTCATTTCAAGCTACCAGGTACAGAACGTGAATCTTCAATCCTTTTTCATATATTTTTTATCACATATGTACCATTATTCTATTTATACTTAAAATCTGTTATAGATCTGAGTACATATATCAAAATAGGACACGTTGACGAAACAACTATCATGAGCTCAGTGTTGATAGCTACTATCCAGCGCTATCGACGCCATATTGGCTACTCTCAGCTGATCTCTTGGCTCCTCTTCTAAAATCACCGAAATCCGTTCAAGTGTTTGCGCATCACCGCATCGCATTTCGCGCACGACTTTCTGCCAGCACAAATTAAATTTCAGAGCACGCGAATGAAAATCATCCCAAACTCAACATACCTGTCAGTTAATTATCATATTACTCGTATATCAGATACGAGACACTGCGCTTAAATTCCATTTCTGGTCTGGTACGGGTGTATCGCAGGTTAGGTATTTGCATTTGTCAAAAGAAAACGAAGTTTGTTGTATACTAGTGTTTGCGTTAGAAATATTCGAGGCCTGCAGCGTGACTCCAATACCATGTCAATAATCGAATGGACCTCTTTTTCTAACGTATGGAGATAGAAAGAAATGTTCGTTCGATTTTTGACTTCGAAACAGAATCGAAGTTCCACTGCTGGTTGCAATAAGCAGGGAATATAATATCTTTTGCTTGAAATGTGACGCTTCCCCTGGCCACAATGGTTTGATTTTCAGCGACGCAAAGGTTAGCACAAGAGTGATAAATGACAAGAGCTATAGCTATAATTGTAGCTTACGATCGACAACGCGTACGACCAGATGACTATACTGTTACTGAGTATTATATATACTGGTACTGAGAAATTAGTGATTGAATTATACTTTGTGAACCGGTGAAATCTCACTGATTACCAATGACACACGTCTGTCTATTTCCATCAATGAGATTTAACTGGTTCATTCTAAGAGAGTATGTTCATGAGAAACGAAAAAAAGTATGATTTTTTAAGTTGTAACATACGGTTAAGGAAATCCAAAGTGAATTATACCGACTTTTTAAATGAAATTTATTATTAAAGTGAAATATAAAAGTAGCTCACCTTCAAATACTAATACACGCACTGTACACTAGGGTGATCCAAAAATGAATAATAACTTTTTTTCTCACACGCGAAGAATCAAAACCTATAGCCGTCAAGCTGAAAGTCGAGTGCGCTACGCACAAGACTCACAAGGCAAAATTCTCTCATCACATGGAGAAAAATGTCTTGTTGGGTTAACAAGGATTCTGGTTAGCCGTACTGGACAGTCTAGTAAAATAAATATGAATCAACACGCTGTCTAGTTAAACACGCCAAACAGTCGAGTTAAAATTGCAAGACATGTAGCATAGGTTACGTTACCAGATATCTAGTACGGCCAACATTTCCATGGATAGTAGATCTAACTAGCTGACTAGTAAAATGAACCAAACGTTGAGTTAGGCTTACATGACAGTTTCTAGGTGATTTAAATAGTTTTTTGTGCATATTTGCCAGATACATAGGGTTCGAGTAGTTTTTTTTAAGGAAAATAAGTATGTTTTTAGAATCTTTGGGATAGGTTTAAAAATGTATGCAATGTAATAAAAGTAAAGTTCGTTTATTAAACACTGGTCAAAAGTATGATTTCTTATTTCACGAAAAAATTCACGGCTTGAAGCATCATCTTCCAAAAAACATGGCGACAACACTGAAGAAAAACAAAGTTTACGTTTCTTGCAATATAGCCTTGTAGCAGAAAAGTTTCCATAAGTTCAGCAGATTATCCATTGTGTCGTCACGGAAGTTACTTATTCTAATACGCGTGTATAGAAACATAAATCAAGACACGTCGCTTCTCGCAACTCTGAAAATGGTCAGAATAACGCGCGGTGCATGGAAATGCAAGCGGCTGGAAGAAACTGAAGCTAACGACGCAAGCTAGCCGCTATGAGGGAAGAATAGTGTTGGGTAAAGGGTGTAGGAGGGAAGAACAAAGGGAGTACAGGAGTAGTGGGGGGACATTGCTACTAGATTTCTCGTTATGGGAACTATTTGAAAAAACACGATGGATCGGTAAAATCTACTAGACTGCAAGACATTGAGTATAGGAGTAATTATGACCATTGTGCGCAGCTATGGAAGCCTTTCTCAGCAATTTGACATGCATGCACCCTGAACGTCATAAAAAATAGAGTGCCTGCTCCATGCTCCGTGCTTTCTTCGAGACAAGTCCTTGTTTGACAGCATCTTCGCCCAAATACGTGATGCGCGTCTGTAGGTTATTTCGTGATCCAGTTAGCTATTCACTTGGTGTTAGTTATCCACTCGGTGTTTACTCAAACAATTAAGTAACAGATACGTGCGACGACTATACGACACGTCTCTCTCGGCTCGCTCAGCTTCTGTGACGTCACAATTCTTTGAAATTAGCTATATCTATTCAGAGGTCTAAAAGATAAACCATGAGGGCTAAAGCGAACTTCATTGCCTTCTTATTTAGAGCCCAAATCTTACTGCATCAGGTCGAAGACCAAGTGGGGCTTGTTTTGAGTACAAAAGACTAAGGGTTAGCCATAATTGTGTTTTGTTTTAAACTGAAGACCCTTAATGGCTCTTTTTAATACATAATTATTCTTAAATTTCAGACATCCGCTTAATTTGAGGCAAAAATAAAAACAAGACCATCATAGAAGTAACCCAGGTAGAAATACACCACCGGCCCAGTAATGTCCCAGTACAGCCTGCCGGTTTTACAGTACTGGCTGGATGTACTGGGCCAGTACTTGCTTGTTATGCTTGGCGATACTTGCGTGACAGCACTGGCGCAATACTGACTGCCAGTACTGGGGAAGTACTGGGAAACCGCTGGCGTACGAAAATACCGGAGTTAATTTTAAAAATGATAAAAAATTATTTCATTGTTTTAAAGACAATGCATTCATCATCATACGACTGCATATCGTCCGAATATTATTTATAATTACCAAAATATAATTTTCAAACTATTTGTTTAATTTTAACACCCACTATTTCTATAATCTAAAGATATAACAAAAACGGTATTTAAAAAATAAATAATAATTGACTGCGAGTATTTTGTCAATACATGTTAATGGCAATGCTTAGAATGAATACATATATTACACTTTTAAACATTATATTACATATAAAATTTCTAACACTAAGGGGGGCCGAAACTACATATCTATACCTAAATCTATCGCCTAGCAGTCGGGAGTGCTAATCACTGCGCTAAACCGACAAGTTAGAACTTGGTGAAAAAGCCATCCTCATAAGCTACAGTTCAGAAAAGTTGAAGTACTAAATTTTAAACTCTCTTTTTCTAATTATTTATTATTATACGACGTTATGTAAATGTAAAATACACGAACTTCTAACAGGAATATCAATAAACTAATTATTAAATAAATCATTTAAATCGGCTACAATTTTTCTTCGTGTAATATTTTTTTTGCGTTTTAGACCATTTTAAAAGTTCTGATAATAACATTTAATGAGCATTTAAAATTTGTATCGCCGGAACTTAGAAATTTTACCACATTGCGCTACAATTTTTTTAATAACAATTTTCTTTAAACCTTCGTGTAACGTTAATTTCTGGACATTTCAAAACACCCTGACAATATTTGTAGACGTGTGTTTTTTTTAAGTCTATTTTTGTACAGCTGGTATAGTGTTGCCCCGGTTGTGCAGCCAACGTTCTCCCAGTACTGGGCGAACCACCGGCTGTCTGTATTGGTGGACAGTACTGGGCCAGTACTGCGCCGGTGGTAAACTCCGGCACACTACCGACATTTCCCCCTGGGAAGACTTTTTTTCTGTGTTGTTACTAAAAATAGGTACCATCAAACCGTTCACAGTCATGGCCGCCTGAACCGTTTCCAATGTGAATGCATAATATTGCTCAATATACTTGACTGAGTAATCGCGCACCGCGGCCCTCACGAGGCGACAATCGCAACCGGTGTCGCCCTTTCCACGTAGAAACTGCGTGTGCCAGCAATTCTAGGAATTACAAAACCGGACTGGCTACTATGGGATCTGGAGTGTACCTGTATGGTTTATCGCACGAATTCTTTGAAATTGCAATACACGTATTGCTATTTCACTTTCCAATACTGGTACTGCAATGTTGCTCTCTAAATCTGAATTAGTGAAATTTTACTAATTAATAGTAAAATCTCACTAATTCAATTAGCAAGAAGTCGGTCACTAACGATTAGTAGAAAACTACTAATGTGATTAGTGGACATTTTCTACTAATGAAATTAGTAAAATCCCACTAAGGAATTAGTAAAATTCCACTAAACAATTAGTAAAATTCCACTAAGCAATTAGTAAAATTCTCATAATCAATGAGTAGTCCTAGTCGTTGTAGTGTTTACTAATTGAATAGTAAATAGTTTTTATGGATCTCAACTATGCGACCATCGCCTTAAATAAACTACGCATCTACCGCCTGACCCTTTACGCAGATAATGTAAGGATGAGAATAAATTCTTTCCTTCACACACTTATTTACCACAATTCAACATTTTGAGACCTTCGACACATTTTCACTTCGCTTCTGATACGACGCATAGCCCAGCATAACCTCAAATGGCGTGGCATCGCTTGGCGCCATGGACTGGCGCGAAACGGCAGAATGCCATCTAAGGAAGTGACTTCTGATTGGTCGAACTCACCACCGTTCACTAATTCGTTAGTCATCGCGTTCGGCTACCACTGAATTAGTAAATCGAAGTTACTAAATAATAGTGAACCGTGTTTACTAATTAATATTAGTAAAATTTTTATTAATTTGATAGTAAAATACTTAGAATTTCAAAAGTAAAACCTCAAAATATTACTATTTTGCTAGTAAACCATACATTTACTTATTGAAATAGTGAAATTTTCACTAATTCAGATTTAGAGAGTGCATTGCACGCATGTAGCTAAAGTCTGGTAAAATCCCGAAAATTTTAAAAAGTGATAGGTATACACGAAGACAACTTTGGGGACATTTTTACCATATTGGTGTATGGACATAGCGGCATGAGTGAAAAATTGATGAGTCCTAAAAGAAAGTACTCAGCTCACGGTGACGGATAGAATCTGCGTAACTCAGGCTGACGAATAGAATCTACGCAACTCGTAGGGGCTGATATAAAATACACAACTCACGATAGCGGATAGAAACTACGCAAGTAACACAATGAAAGTTTTTAACCCTCAGTTACCCCACTTATTTTAGTATACGTCGTTACCCCAGGGGGGTCAAAAATACCCCGCCCGTTTTCTCAGGCTTGTATCTCAGCAACTAATCGGTCAATTAAAGTCAACTTTTTTTTACTGAAAAGGTTTTTTTGTGCTCTAAAAGACACTGTTAGAAGAAAAACTGTAAAATGAAAATGGTAAAAGTTGTATCAGAATTTAAAAAAAAATTGTTTAAAAAATCTTAGCAAATCTTTTTTTTTCAAAATTATGTAAATCTAAGTTAAATAATGATAAAAGTATTTATATGGAGTGATTTCAAAAGATAAAGAGTCGCACTTTTAGATGATATAGGAGACATAATTATTGGTTTCAAAAAGTATAATTATTTTATTATGTGAAAATTGCGAAAAATTGAAAAACCTGTAAAAATATTAATTGATCCAAAATCATGCAGTATATATAAAATGATATAAAAAAAAAAGAAGAAAATGCATTAAAAACAGTTAGTTTATTTAATTTTCGAAAATACAATTCTTATTTCAGTGTGCGCAATATTGGCACAGTTTCGCTGTGTGTTCATGGCACATGGCTTTATTACAACACAGACACTTGTGTCACGTTTTTCGATCAAGAGAATGATGGCAATATCCAGATCGCGTGTGCTTTAGTCATTTATTATCAGCGATTAAATCACGAGGATCTTGAACATCGGGAATTTCGTCGTACGTGAGAAATTCTTCTATTTGCATACACAAGGGAGCATGAATTCCCAGCTAGTAACGTCTCCGAAAAAGAGGTTTCACTCACTCAAAACTCAAATCTAAAATAAAAATCAGGAAAAATTAACTTTCCAGTCTAAAAATTCAGTTGGAAAATCATATTATTATACTTTTTTTTACAAATATATAGTTTTTTTACCTGTGATACTCGAGAAGCCTTCACTGTAAGAAACAATCGTAAATTTCCCATACAAAAGTATGGAAATTTTTCCATACTTTTGAATATCCCATACCCGAATGGAAATTTTCCGGTGGTTGCTTGAAAATTTCCAACACCCTTCGAGATTTCCATACATCCGTATGGTAAAACTTCCATAGAAGTATGGTACTTTGATGCGCAGCTGTAGCAGGCGCACCCGAGTGAAGCGCGCATGTGCTGTAACCATGGTGATTGAAGCAGAACGAAGAGAGTAGGGCTAATGGAGTCATAGCGTCAAGCAAGTAGCAAAAGAAGGCGGAAGAAATAAGAGAAGAAAAATTCTTGTAAGACATTAATGTTGTAATATAAAAGATACTCAACGATATTTATTATTGTCCCAGTATTGTCTGAAGTAGGTCAAAACATATTTAATCCATTATTTTATATTGTATAATTTGCATGTGTAATCATTATTTTTTTAATTTTTACAGGGTATTCCAAGAAATCAGCCCCAAGGGGGGCCACAAGAGAGGGAGGAATAAGAGGAACCTCCACACAGTTAATCCTTAAGTCCAGAAATTGATGGACCGCATAGGAATGGAAGCTGACTTTATTTTTGAACATTAATTTTCTGCTAATTTGTATATTTTTATAGAAGCTTCCACTGTAAATATTGTTTTATTTTAATTATATTTTATCCTATTATTTAAATTCTGTTTTTTATTTACCCGTTTTAAAAATTAAGGTTGTGGGAAGAAATTTTCCCATACCTCAGTTTGGGAAAATTTCCATCTTTGTGTAGGGAAATTCCAATCCATGTATGGAAATTTTCCCATACCTCAGTATGGGAAAATTCCGATCCGTGTATGGAAAATTCCGATATGTGTATGGATATTTTCCCATACCTCAGTATGGGAAAATTTCCATTTTTGTATTGGGTTAATTACTTCCAATACATGTGTGGGAAATTTGCCACAAATTTTACTTACAGTGTGCTTCATGATCAATCTCTGGCGATGGATGTTTCCGGGAAGAAATCTCTATAACATGAAGAAAATACAACATGTTAATCAAAGTTTACTCTCGCTTCGCACAAAACCTACTTTAATCTTATTTTTGGAGACAAGAAAAAAATGTAAATAGAGAATTTACTTACGTTTTGTATTTCTCTCCAGATCAATTTTTTAACGTTGTTACCCCACGGGGGTCTTAAAGGCACAAATCGAACTTTCAAACTGTCGCTTTCGGTATCACTAACCGAACTGAGTCTTAT
>NC_046658.1:72790720-72806821 GCF_010883055.1 Belonocnema kinseyi
CTATACAGAAATGGCGCTACTTTCAAAAAGCCTCTGGGTACTTTTGACCCCCGTGGGGTTACTGAAGGTTAAGAGACCATACAGAAAGTTTCGTTAGTCTTCAGAATTAAAGAGTAATCATTTCAGAGATAATGAAGTGTTACTAGGGATCCTATAAGCATCGCAAAATCAAGTATAACCTGGATTTTATTTTTAAAACAGTTAGTGATGTTTTCTATGTAATTGGAATAGCTTGATGTTCGATCAAACCTCAAACTTTTTAGAAGTTGTAAAGGACCCCGCTGCAAATGTACATGAAATGACTTTCGGTCGATTTTGATTAAACTTCGTAAAATTGTAATTCTCAATGTCTCGATCAAAAGTGTTATAGAGCACAAAGTCCGAAAATGGACAGTTTTCGAGTTATAGAGGTTAAACACCCAACCCTTTTAAGAAACATTACCAAATATCTCGAAAACTGCGCTGTTAGAAATATCTGGTTGAATTTTCAACCACATGTGGTTGAAGTTTTATACAATTACGGTTGTTGAAATTTCAACTACGTGTGAATGAAAAAAGCTCGTGTAATTGAAATTTCAACTATATGCAGTTGAAAATTCACCTACATGTAATTGAAATTTCAGTAAAGCGAAAAAAAATTTATTCGGCACAGTTAGTGAATTTTAAAGCAGATAAATTTTGAAGGGAAATGAATAGGTTTCATTCAAGATTTTTAAATAATCAAAAATCTTAAATAAAACCCATAAAGATTCCTTAAAAATATTGTGCTTTAAAATGCACTAACTGTACCACAAGAATTCTGATAAGGAATCATGGTTTACCTCGTAAGTTTTCGTCGAAAGATTAGAATTATATTACTATAATGAATTTCGTCTCCGTGTTTGTAATCATAACCTGAAAGAGCATACAGTAGTTAGTAACGATAGTATGAATAAATTTTTCTCATTATGATAATATTATTTCAACGTACCTTTTGTTCTTCTTCTTTAAAGCTGCTTCATTTCCTAAATATTATATTATGTTCATTGTTAATTTAATGTATCTCACGATACAAACAAGGACTCGTCGGACTTTGTCACATCGAGGTCTGGCTTCGGGGGAAGTACAATGGCGCATGTGTATATGCGCATACATCTTGATAAACTGCATTTCATTGAATTTTATTTTAATTCTCCGAATGAAAGAGATTTCAAACACGAAAGTAGTTGAAAAGTGGTTGAATTTTCAACGTATTTCTAACAGTGATGGTTGCGCATACTTCTGCGCATAGTGTGAATGAATTTTCAACTACTGTTGAATGATTTTTTTTCATTCTGGCAAATGATAGAGATTTCAACCATAAATGTGGTTGAAAAATGGTTGAATTTTCAAGATATTTCTAACAGTGATGCAGCTCTGCGAAAAAAATGTTCCCTATGAAAGTTATTGGGCTCTAACGTGGAAATGCAAAGAAAGTCATGGCCTTAAGACACAGGTCATTTTTCAAGGTCATTCAATGTGAACTTGTCATTTATTGCTAATATTCAGTCAATAAAGACAAGATATGAAGAGGAAATCAATATAGAACCCATAAAGGCAAGAAATGAGAATGACTTAGTCAACAGCCAGCCAATGAAGGCAAGTCATGAGTGCGATTTAGTGATTATCTAGCCAATGAAGGCAAGATTTTTCCAGGTTGTTGTCAATATCTAACCAATGAAGGCATTAAATGAGCTTGATTTAGACAATATCCGGCCAATGAAGGCAAGACATGAGCGAAATTTAGTTATTGTCTAGCCAATGAAGGCAAGATTTGTCCAGATTGTTGTCAATATCTAACAAATGAAGGCATAAAATGAGCTTGATTTAGACAATATCCAGCCAATGAAGGCAAGATATGAGCGAGATTTAGTTATTATCTAGCCAATGAAGAAAAGAGATGGCCAGGATGTCGTCGATTCTAGCCAATGAAGGCAACTTATGGTAACTGAATATCTCTTGTTGGTAATCGATTTCCTGCGTCATTTATCGTCTGAATCAGTCTTTGTCATGGAAAGCGAATTATTTCTTGATGCTGAGCATACCCCAAGAACCATAATACACTGCTTATATTTAAGTTATTATATAAGTTACGTGAGAGTCAAGAGGAACGTGTCTTGAAAACATCCTTCTCGTGATTTTCCTTCATTGACTGGCTATTGACTAAGTTATTCTCATTTCTTGCCTTTATGGGTTCTATATTGATTTCCTATTTATATCTTGTCTTTATTAGCTGAATATTAGCAATAAATTGCAACTTCACATTGAATGACCTTGAAAAATGACCTGTGTGTTAAGGCCATGACTTTCTTTGCATTTCCCCGTTAGAGCCCAATGACTTTCACAGGGAACATTTTTTTCACAGAGCTGTAGATTTCGAGATATTTGGTAATGTTTCCTAAAAGGTTGGATGTTTAACCCTCTATAACTCGAAAACTGTCCATTTTCGGACTTTGTGCCTCATAACACTTTTGATCGAGACATTGAGAACTACAATTTTACGAAGTTTAATCAAAATCGACCGGAAGCCATTTCATGTACATTTGCTGCGGGGTCCTTTGTTTATTTATTAATAAAAAATTAATTACGTGCATATTTGTTTTTCTTTCTTTTTTATGAATATTAAATTATATATAGGTACTGCACTGCAGCAGAAACCTAGGCGCGTTACACAATACTTGAACGCTCCCTTTTTTGTAACTGTGTATTTTAGATTACTTGACGTTTATACTTACCTTCCAATGAAAGTGTCAAAACTGTCGACTTTTCCTTCTCCTCCGTAGTACTTCCATATTATGGAAGCTTCGTCTTGAACATCACACTATTTATTAAATATAAACATTAATCTAAAAAATATCTCATTATATTACTTCGCTTGAGGTTAGGTTTATTAGAATCAATGCAAATCAGTCACAACAAAACTGGCACCACGGCGAAGGTCACGACCTATTTTAGCCGAGTTACGTACTTTCATTACGGAATGTGCACGTTTAAAAACGGGTCGCGTGAACCCAGGGGAAAAAGTCGGATATTAGCCAGAGTTCACGACCGGCGCAGTACCGCACCAGTTATAATACAAAATAAATACCAGTACTGGCTGTTAGTACTCTGCCAACCATCGGCATAGTACTGACTGTCATTACTGGTAGAATACTGGCGCAAGAATTCCGCCAACGGTTGGCGCCATACTGGTTTACAACTGGCCCAGTACTGACCATTACCACTGGTGCCATACAGACATAGGAGTTCCTCCAACGGTTGGCGTGATACTAATATACTACCGGAGCAGTACTGATACATATTACTGGTCAAATACTGACGCAAGAGTTCAACCAACGGTTGGCATCATACTGGTCTACTACTGGCTAAAGAGTAATATGCATTACTGGTGAAATACCGGTACCAGCGTTTCGCCACTGATTGGCGTACCACTGGCTGAATACCAACTTCAAGTTTTGATTACCAACCGACATAAGAGTTTAGCCAGTGGTTGGCTTGATACTGGGTCAGTACAGAACTTAGTTATCATTAGAGGTTTCACCATTACGACGCCAGTACCAACGTTATTCACTGGCCCGGTACTACAAGTCAGTACATCCTAGGTGGAAATGTCGGTAGTGTGTCGGAGTTCACCACTGGCGCAGTACTGGTCCAGTACAGCCCACTAATACAGACAGCCGGTGGTTCGTCCAGTACTGACAGAACGTTGGCTGCACGACAGGGGCGATACTATGCCAGTGGTACAAAAATAGACTTAAAAAACACATCTAAAATTCCTAAAAAGCAAAAAAAATTATTATTGTTATTATACAAATTTTAAATGCTCATTAAAAGTTATTATCAGAACTTTTTAAATGATTTGAAACCCAAAGAAATAAAATATTACACGAAGAAAAAATATAGTCGATTTAAATTATTTATTTAAAAAATTTTTTATTTATATTTTCGTGAACAGTTAGCTTATTTTATATCTATTTGATGTCGCATTATGATAAAAAGATTAACGAAAAAAATGAGTTAAAAAATGGTTGTTTTAACTTTTCTGAACTGTAGCTTATGAGGATGGATTTTTCAAAAAGTTTCAACTTGTCGGTTTAGCGCAGTGGTTAGTACTCCCGACTGCTAGGCGATAGATTTAGGTATATATTTAGATGTTGGTTCAAAACCCCATATCGCGTGCGAAATTTTATTTGTAATTTAATGTTTAAAAATGTAATATATGTATTCATTCTAAGCAGTGCCATTAACATGTATTGACAAAAAACTCGCAGTCAATTATTATTTATTTTTTTAAATACCTTTTTTGTTATGTCTTTAGATTATAGAAATAGTGGATGTTAAAATTAAATAAATAGTTTGAAAATTATATTTTTGTAATTAAAATAATATTTGGGCGAAATGCAGTCGTATGATGATGAATGGATGGTCTTTAAAACAATTAAATAATTTTTTAGCATTTTTAAAATTAACTCCGGCATTTTCGTAAACCTGCGGTTAGCTAGTACTGCCCCAGTACTGAAGTCAGTACTGCGCCAGTACTGGCAGGACAGTACCGCCAAACACTACAAGCCAGTACTGGCATAGTACTGGCCCGGTTCAGTCATCTAGTACTGCAACTCCGGCAGGTGGTACTGGGCCACTACTGGGCCGGTGGTGTATTTCTACCTGGGTGCCAAACGGCTGTGAAACTGCATGGGCCAGAAGTTCTTGGAAGGATTAAATCAGTCTATCCTATATAGACGTCCTTGTGTACAACATTTGTCAGTGGTGTGGAGAAAGTAATATGTCTTTTAATGAAAGCAAATCCTTTGTTTTCTCATTCGCTCGGAAGGACGGGCTACCACTGGCTGGGTTTCATGGACAGGAACCGGGCGGGAGCCCGCTGGGCTAAATTTTTCTCGAATTATCAAAGACGTAATTATAGATGCTAGATGATTTATTATTTTAAAATTATAATTTAAAGATTTATCAGATTAGTAAAACAGAAATGAGCTTTTTTAAATTCTTTAAAAAAGCGTCAAATTTTTTTGAATAACCCGTGTGAAAATAGCCCGGGTTAGTCCTGGTACAACAAGGATTCTGGTTGGGGACTGATCGGGCTATGTTTGTTTTTTAAGAGCCTAACCGTGCGCTGGTCGGAGACTCGCTAGACAAAATTTATGTCAAAACTCCAGGCGGGGGCTGACTCGGCTCTGATCGGACAAATCTTATGATCGAATGCTCAGACGGTAGCTGACCGGAAGTTGATTGGAAATAATAATATTGTTAAACTTTGTTTATAACTTAATTACTTATTCTGATTTCATTAAGAAATGGATGCGCATACCCGCATGGATATTCCACACGTGGAAATATATTGGGTGAATATCTTTTTGACACCACAAATATTAAGGTTTCATGAGTTCAGACTTACAAACAATGCATAATTAATATACAACACCTAAAAACCAAACCTTACGCGAAAATAAAAAAATTTTATTATTAAGAAATATTCAACATCCACGATTAAATTTCTGAGTTCTGTCGTTAAAAATTTTAAATGTTCATAAAAAATTACATTTCCTGTCATTGTAAAAAGTTGTAAAACAGTCTACAACGGGGAAAAAACAAAATATCACGCGAAGAAAAATTGTAATCGATTTAAATTATATATTTAAAAAGTATTTTATTGATATTCCTGTTAAAAGTTCGTGTATTTTATATTTACATAACGCCGCACAATAATAAATAATTAGAAAAAGAGAACTTAAAATTTGATACTTTAACTTTTCGGAACTGTAGCTTATGAGGATGACTTTTTCAATGAGTTTCAACTCGCAATCATTTAATATTTATTTTTTAAATACCTGTTTTGTCTCTCAACGACTACGTAAAAATAGTTATTGTTGCCTGTGTGCTGGGCATGTGGAATTTCATATATTAATATGCTCCAATTCTACAGTAAAAAATAATCAATTTGATCTCCTAATTTAGTGACTGATGCTCTTCATACAATTGAGATCCGAATTATTTAAAAAAGCACCCATTGATCTTGTCCGGGCCACGGTCGGGCTCCCCGGCCAGCTCCCGCCATATACTATATAACGCCTACTACGTCTGGCGTCTGCATAGACACTCAGTAATTTTCAGTTTCGCACCCGGAACTAGGATGCTCCTTGCACTCACGTCACGTCGTCTCTTCGAAGTTCGCAAATAAAATCCGAGACTCACGGTTAAAATCAACCTTATTTCAGTAATTATTTTGAAAACCCGACTTAGTGCGCGAATAATTATTATTTTAAATTAAAATATAATATTGTGTATACAGTTGTTCCTTTGTTATTCCTTTCTTCCTTTCTAACCTTAAATCACCACGTGGTTTCCAAATTGCTACGAGATTCTATCATTGGGGATTAAAATTCTACTCTAATTTTCTTGCCAGAATTGGTTCACTGGACTTGAATTTTAAATTTCAGCGTAATCTTCACGATGAGACTTAAAAGACAAAACAAGTTGCCAATTTCTCGTCTGAAGCAACATTTTTTAACTGCTTTGTGGCCGGATTACCCGACTGGATCCCGGCCGGCATTGCAGTCGGGATCCGACCAGTTTACCGTGACTTTTTTTAGCCGGATCCCGATCGGATTCCCCGACCAGTCCCCGGCTTAAACCGGGGCTATCCGGTCGGATTCCTGATTGAATTCCTAGACGGGAACATGGGCCTCAAAATTAACGTAAATGGAAGAAAAATTACTGTGTTGAAATGAAAAGTTGAGAAAGCAATGTGCAACATTTTTCTAATTGATGTAAGAATAAAACAAGTGCATAAGTACATACATCTTCGTAGCCCATTCACTAGTGACGGAAAGATAGATGGGGAGTTAGATAGGCATTAGCGAGGATAAGAAGGTTATCGGTGAAACAGGTTCCATTATCAGTAGTAAAAATATATTAAATAAGGCTAAAAGGGCAATATATAATTCTGTATTCATACCGACTGCACTGATCGGTAGCGATTAACATGAAATTCCTGTGCTTTATGTGCGCTGAAACGCTGATGGACAAAGAAAGTAATGAGGTGATCCTTCAAGAATTTGGCATAGAGGAGACACTATACTTGACATGTGTGAAACAAATCCGTTAAGACGGTTTGGATATGTTGAGAGAATGAAAGATAAACAAATAAAGAAACAAGTATATCAAGGTAAATCAAATGGCAGTGTGCCCAGTGGCAGAACGCGGAAAGAATGGTTATGGGCCTACCATAAACCACGTGCTTGATTTAGGGGGGGGGGGTCTACGAAAGGCCACGTTGGTCCACATGGGTGGGGGAGGTGGTACGCGTCCGAGCCATGTGGTTTTATATTCAGGTGTAAAAAATAATAATAATGGACGTGAAAAAATCTAGAGAGGTATGCCAGGACAGAAAAGTGTGGCGACAAATAGTTTGTAAAAAGATTTTCAGTGGAGTGAATGGCGTCTGAAACAAAAGACCTTGGAAATTACACTGGCAAAAGGGATTTTACCTTTTATGATCTTGGATTTTAAAAGTTGGGATATCAATCTAGAGATATTGAGCCTTAAAAATGAGATAATAATTTTTATAATGCAAGGTTTTTAAAATTAACATCCGGATTGTACGGCTTAACATCGATGGATTGCTGTCTCAATTTTTTAAATCCAAGATCATAAGCGGTATAATCCATTTTGCTCAGTGTAATGGGCCTGAGTGAGGAGCCTCAAATGATGACTTTGTGAGGCACTTAAGGTTGCATGCAAATCCCATCCCCGTACAAATAGTAGAGTTCAGTGGGGCGCGGTCAAGCTATACTATATTGAAAAATGTTTACGGACCCGCATGGTGAAGTTTTCAGTGCGCTACTTGCTTAGAATTCGTAGTTTGTGTGTATACGTATAGTTACCACTATTATGCCAGCGGCAGACTCGTAGATCGTGCAACGTCGCAATATAAACCTAACCATCGCTGATCAACTGCCATGTGCGTTTGAATAGCGTGGTACAGCTGATAAGCTGGAGAGAGGGAACAGTGTTGCTGCTATGCGATACTGTTACGTTTATCAGTTTGAAAGTGACTAAAATTCCAAA
Source organism: Belonocnema kinseyi (assembly GCF_010883055.1). Classification (NCBI taxonomy): domain Eukaryota; kingdom Metazoa; phylum Arthropoda; class Insecta; order Hymenoptera; family Cynipidae; genus Belonocnema; species Belonocnema kinseyi. Next base: position 72,798,824 of record NC_046658.1, read on the forward strand.
GTTTTTCATTGAATTATCTTTGAAACTACGTGGTGGAAAAACTTGATACATTTTGTTTTTAGTTTGTATTTTCAAGCAGCACTGATACCGACATTTTTTTAATTTCTACACCAGAGCGTTTAATTACTATAAATTAAAATGTGGAGAGTGCCTATGTACTGTTCATGAACTACATGTTAAAGTAGTCAACTTTGATATTAATTATCTCCGCATTGGTATGGTTAAAACATTTGACATTAATTTATCATATAAATAATTATTCTATTTACATATAGCTCTTTTTTCAAAAAAATCAACCAGAGATTGATTTTTTTACATACAACCTTAACCAGAGAGAGAGAGAGAGAGAGATCAGCAACCTGAGTCGGAGCAGTGCTACAGAACGAGCATATTATTCAAATAAATAACACGGGAATTCTAGATCTATTTAAAAATCAATACCTCCTTCCCCACATTACTACCTTCCTCACCGAGTGAGTCACGCCTACCCCGAAAGGGAAATGGCCTATTGGTATATACGTTCGTTCATGCATACATATGTGCATACTTTATTGTTTATGTGTGTATGTATCAAAATATTGTATATGCAGATAACCTCTTCTATAGCGCCGATTCACGCCTGACTGATCGCCTAAGTGACAGCCGCAGATCCTGCGCAGTACGCGCAGCACATGTTACAGCTAAATGCGGCGCTGCGTCAATTCTCGGAAGGGCTATACTGCCGTACAAGCTAAAAAGATACATAAGTGCAATCTGACTCGAACGGAGAAAATCGAGAAAAACTTCTTGCCCAAAGAACTTTAATATCGAATAAAATTTTGGATAATTAAGATACGTTACTTGGGTAAAAATAATGTGCTTTTTCATATTTTGCTATAAAAAATGGATTTTTTAAACAATTTCTATAGGCAATGCACTTGCGATATTTTAATAGTCGCGGAAAGTTAAAAATACAAGGCAAAAAGAACCCAAAGTCACTTGTGGACGATGCCTTTGTCGAAGAGCTCGAGAACAGCCTCAAAATACAACATCAAAGCATACGTAAGGGACACTGTGTATTTAGTGGCTGTTCCGAACTTACCAGAACGATCGCCGCTAGTGTATAGCCTAATTTAGCCGGGACTTATTTCTCGTGGATTTCCGATCCGAGTCGGAGCTAATATACAAGGCTAAAAAATACGTAAGAGCAAGCGATTCTTTTCGTTTGTCAATTAGCGTCACACTCGGTCACTTTTACAACGCAAAAACGAAACAAAGTTGTTTAGGTCCTTTATCATGTGTTTTAATGCACAATTAATTTAGCGCGTCCTATATGTTCAAAAAGTTCACAAGTTCAAAAAGTTTAGAAAGTTCGTGAAAATATAAAGAGTTCGGGTAAAATCAATAAAAGTTAAAAATGCTTTAAAATACATTTATTATGAAGACATCTATAAGTACACTGATAAAGAGGTAAATATTCAAGTTGGACTTGTAAAAAAAAAAAAAGATTCACAAAGTTACAATAAAGTTCGTTCGGTTCGTTTCGCAACTCTGAGCGAACTGACCCCTTTGCAAGGGTTGCAGGTAAAAGCGTTTGAAAATTGCAACACTGTCAGTGAGGATTGAATTTTGAAAGACATTGAAATTAGAAAAATGGCAACGCCGCTCGTATGTTAATGAGCCGAAAAGTAATATTCCAAATATAAATAATTGTTCGTTCTTTGTGAATAAATATGCGACCGCACTATCTTCAGTTCTAATGAAGATAATGAAGTGGTTTAAATTGGAGGTAGTTAGTTGAACTATCTGTAATAATTTACAATTAGAAGGAAGTATGTGCTTCTTGTTGTCTTCGTACAAATTGCTATATTTGAAGTCAGTTTTTTATATAGGAAAGCAAGTGCGAGAGCCCAGCGTGGTGCTGTTTTTGCAGGGGGTCGACCTCGGTTTTCCTCAATACAGGGAAAGGGTTTGAAGGCCAGAGTGAGGCTCGGAGGCACAAGTTGGGTAGGTCGGGCTGAGGAAAACCGAGGCCGATCCCCTGAAAAAACGGCACCACGCTGAGCTCTCGCACTTGCTTTCTTATATAAAAAAGTGACTTCAAATATTGCAATTTGTACGAAGACAACAAGAAGCAATTATTTTGCAAATTTTGTGACGGCAATCTGTTCAGAAATGTTTAATGTACCACCATGAATTTTTTCAGATTTTTCCCATCATTTTTTTTCAATAAAAACTATGCTTCAAAGTTTACTATTTTTAAAAGCTATCAAATTTCCCCACTTTTCATCGTATTTTCAGATCTGTAAGCTACAAATAATTTTTTGTAATATTACTTTTCGGCTCATTAACGTACAACATTTGCACCTTTAAAATGATACCTCTTTTATTAACCTACCATTTTTTCTTCACATACTTATTCAACGTCAAAGCCAGAGGACTCGAATTTTCTCGCCGATAGTAAGAAGCTGCACTAAAGCTATGTTGAAGGCAAACCTCGGAGGGTTCACTCAAACCAATTAGACCTTCGTGCAAACTTTTCCTTCCTGAATCTTTATTACCGAGATACCAAAGGGAGATTTTATGGTTTTAGGAAAAACTTACTTTAAACTTTGAAACCTAGTTGAAATCTAAACTTGAACGACGGCAGTATTTCAGTTATACATAAAATAGAAATATAATTTTTTAAATATTACGGAAATTTATACAACGTCGGAACATCATGTGTATGCTGATGACGTATTGCTTTCCTTGTACAACGTTTAGGACACGCAAAGTGCGTTGTGTATCCTTTTCTGTTGTATTTTTCAACTTTTTCGTCTTTTCTCATCTATAAACAATCGTTTTTTGCAATAAATAATAATAATAATTAATAGATTTTAATTACAAAGTTAGATGTAGCTTTGTCTTACGAATCCAACGATACCAGAAATAAATTTTTCATAAAAATGTCATTTATGTATCTTTTCAGTTTGTACTGCAGAATAGAAGGAAGAGCTTTCGAAGAGTTTTACTGTATATTAATTTTCTTATACTAATTGCTTTTATATGAATTTCACGTTATTCTACCAAGCTTTTCAGGTATTTATATCTATAGGAAATGAAATACGGTTTCTAAAATGGGTTTTAATTTTACTTAGCAATTACAATCGAACTGTTATCATTCTTATCAAATATACTTGCTACGCTGAAATCGCTAGATCCACATCCCAAAATCTCCATTAACAATGATATTTGGAAGTACGATTTTTTTAATCATAGGCATAAAAAAGTCAATACGTGTAACAGAATTGCTCCAAAAGGCTTAAAAAGCAGTACGTTTAAGCAAAATCAGTTTTAAAAAACACATGCTAAAGAAAGTCAATTTGGATAACATAATTGCACAAAAGGAGATAAAATGAGGATCCAACTAGGATCCAACATCTTTTAGGCTTCCTTATCAGGGAAATTTTTATCTGCTGATAGCGCCATTATGAGACTATGCGCTGTGTATAAGCATAGGGTAAGGAATATACATGGCGCTGTCAGCACACAGGCTCATATTGAATGGAAGTGTCGAGCTGTTTCTTATAGCCAGTGGTTACCAAATTCAACTTACAAGAAAATGATTGATTTATTTATACAATTTTAAATATGATTTGCCATTGTTTATTCAAGATATGTCACTTGGGAATATCTATCATAAGTATGCATATTTTTTTAAACGGCCCATTTCTGTGAAAATACTTAGTAACGTCAAGGTAAATTTTTTTAGTATAATATCAAAAACAGATTCTTCTAGTTTTCTTATTTTCTAAAAAATTTATATGGATACATTTTTTGGTCCTATATTGTTTTCCCTTATATTTTATTCATCCCTTAAATCTTCAGCTGATATCTCCTGGATATCAAAAGAATATGTTGGGATATAAATAGGATGCCCTGAAATAATTCAGTGGTACTTGTAGCATTCGTGGAGAGTTTTGTTTTAATGTGTGGTGTATGTCCAAACCCCTTAAGTCCTACTGCGATCGAAATGCAGTGAAAATTTCACTGATTTAAAATTAAAGAGCATCCCGGGTAAAAATATTTGGTCTTGATTTTGTGTTGGGTAAAAATTAATCCAAGTCAATTTCAAGTTATTCTGTATGTCTATAGCTCATGAACCGAAAATATTAATCTTAATTAAGATGAATATTTTCGGCTGAAAGATAAAATTGTGTATCTCGAGGTAATATTATTTCACTTGGAAAGAAAATGAGAGATTTATTAATCGAAGAAAAGTCAAAAGGCTCCAAGACCTTGGAGGGTCGTCACTAATCCGCTTCAAATTTTTATTTAAGTTTTTATTATATAATTGCCTTCATGATATTTATTTTGCATTTATTAATAAGTTTGTTTATCTGAAATAATTATGTTATTTGGATAGTGGATCTAAAAATGTTGTCCATTTTTTCCTATCTCCAACAGTTCAATATATGCTTGCAGAAAAGGATAGTTTTAATGTTTTTATGGAGAATTTTATACGTCTGTAGTTTTTGAGAGCAACGGATTCCGAAGTTTTTATTTTAAAATTAGTTATTACAAAATTAAAAGTTTTATCGGTTGTAAAATTCTAATCCTTAGCAGATTTTAACTGTTTCGTCCCAATCTATCTACCCTTTTCCTGGAAATGGCAGACCCTGCCGGTAGTACTAGAACCAAGAAATAAATGATTCTTCCGTATCTAATGAAGATAAGTCTCTGGGATTGTCTTGTCACAGCTATATAGCCATAAATGCAAAAAGTCTATATACCTCCAAAGTTTACGGTGAGGCGGATCCAGACATTATGGTCTTGAAGACTTATTCAAAGACATTGAAGAGATTCAAGACAAAATGCTTTGTCTTGAATCAAATTGTTATGTTCTCGAAATAAGATTTTTTTTCCTCAATATAATAATACTTGGAGTATGAAATTATAAAATGAAAATAACTGCTTTCTCATTCTCCGTTGTTTCATTTTTGTTGAAAATTTAAAAAAAAACAACACCGATTCGGCATACTTTTGAGGATCGGCATTTTTCCGTGTATCATATGTGATTAACAGAAAATACTGCAATGTGCAGAGCAGAAAATAAATTGCTCTGCCACGAATTTGTTTATTTAAAATCGAGGATTCTTCTTATACATAGGAGTCGGCTGAGCTGGTCTCAAGGAAAAGGGGAAATTGAAAGTCATGAGCAGACTTGATACCCACTGTTGGCAGGTGGGGTGGAGGCATGAGTTGTGTTTTCCGCTCGGTTTTCCGTGAATCCTGATCTCTGCTGCTAAACCCGCTAAGTAAAATGGTCTCGTGAGGTAGACATTTTTGGCCGTATAAGCTCAAAGAATAGAGGGATAGATATATTATTTATATAACAGTTTCACCACAAGACTCCGTTGACCTGGCCTACAATGTTTTAATCCTAAAATCAAATGTTCACTCAACCTTTTAGTAATTTAGGTCTGTCACGTTCATGATTATTCTACAATCTATTTACCCAGTCGAGATGATGGAATCCAGTTACAAAGCCTTCGGTCAAAATTTATAAAGAAAATGTATCATTTTCCTACAATCAAATTTATGGGTCCAAATTTCAGGAATGTTTTCCCAACAATTTAGTCGGTAAAATTCCCTATTTCGTGTAATAAAATGTATGCTCCCATAAAATGGAGAATTTGAATATATGGTAATTTCCCAAATCAGTCAGGGAATAAAGAAACCCCATGACATTTTGGAATTTTTTCTAGTATATTTAAGTAACTTTACCAATATAAAGAAGGAAATAAGTGGTATTTTTTTTGAACATATTTAAATTTTATTATTTTGTCCAATTATTGTAAGGGCAACACACATCTTTAATGTTGTGCAAACATTACTAAACTAAAACCAAATTTGAAATAATTTCCTTATTTAAACTATACATTGCTACACTGCGTCCCTGATACGTAATTTTTTCGTTAATGTCTTTTCCAGAATAAAAATTAACCATTGATGAGGGCCACCATTGGCGTCGAAACGGTTAGTTTAGTATAAGAATTAATTGAATTATTTATTTTGACCCTAAAGTTCAAATTAACATGCAATATTATAAACGATTATTTACTGGTAAAATTGAAAAAATCTTTTTGTAATATTTGTGGAATGTTGTCGTTATTGCAGGGGATATTTGTATTGTGAACAGAAATGTTTCAAATAAGTTGGACAATAAGGAAACCCGTGAATATTTAGGGAATTTCCCCATTTTTTAAAAGTAATTTTACCAGTATAATTTTAAAAATAACCAGAAATTAAATGGGGATTTTTTCATCAACCATCGGTATAGTTTTCCTGCACAAATAAGAAATAATATACCTTTTCAACATGTTTTGCAATACTTTAAAAACGATTCGGTTGAATCAACCAATTTTTTTGTTCACGGTTATTATATAGATAAAAAAATATTTGGTTCACCTAACCAAATTTTATGAGTTATTTTAATAAAATATATTTCGCTACAATGACTATTTGATTAATTCGACCAAAATATTTGGTTGGGTGAATAAAATATATTGTCGAATCAACAAATTTTTCTTTGCTTCAAACAAATTTTAAAGCTTTCCGGTTAAAAAAAAATTTCTGTGTGAACGAACGTTTATTGAGTGAATGAAAAAGAAATGGATTATTCTAAATAAATATTACTTTCAAAAGTAAATTTATAATTTCAAACATTTAGTAGTTCAGGAAATATGCTGCTAGGTATACTGCCACAGTAAAATTAGATCTCAAGGTTATAAGGGAGCCAAAAATTTTCACCATAGTTATGATTAAAATTGTAAAGAAGGTATGATCTATATTACACTATTATCTGCTTCTATTCTCAGATCATTACTGACTGTACAAGTTGAAATATTTTGGCAATTTTTATTTACCCTGTGAAAATAAAAAAAAATAAATATTACTATTAGAATAATAGTATTATATTAAATTATGATTATTATTCTAATAAATTCCAGGACAGATTTTACATTTAAACTATTTTATATCAAAACTATTCAAGTTTTTAAAACAATGCTTGTACTTTTGTTGCTCAATGGAAGCTATATTTTTTGGAAAATTGTCAATGGCTTAGCTGTCTGAGCTAGACGTTTTTCTGTTTCAGCTAGATATTTTGGTAACACAGCTAGAAATGTAGGTAACTCAGCTATATTTTATCTCATTCCCAAACGAGCAGCAAAATAGTGAAATTTGGTAGCTATATTCTAAACGTATTGAGTGATGCATATTCACTCAACTCCCGAGATAAGCACCCTCAGTTTACCCCATTGTTGAACTTGAGGCAGGCGCAGCTCCAAATAGGTCACCTGGGAGGAGCGGCATCGATAAATTGTATTGACAAAGAGAACTATGCTCACTTAAATTGACCAAATGTATAAACTGGATCAATTGGATTTGTGGCGAGAATCATATGTCATTGTGAAATAGAATATTTTTTATAATTTGTCTTTATTTCTCAATGAAAATTAAAAAATTGAAAGTAAGTCTAAAAATCCTGATGAGGGAGGGGGGTAGACGGTATCGGCACCCTGTAGATCCGCGCCTGACTTGAGGTCTCGGAATTTGATGATGCGGGAAGCGAGGGAGGCGCTGCTAAGTCAAGCGTGACAAACAACTCGAAGGCCGCACTATCAGCGTGTTATTTGCATCAGGTTACGTCATCCGTGCAAATGCAAAAGAAAGAATTCATATGGCTCTATCTGTTTACCTTTGGATTCCCCCGAGATATGATGAAAACCAATGCAAGTCATGCACCAAGCCTTGCTTATCTTGGGAGTTGAGTATATTAAGAAAATTAATATATACTTTTCCTATATTTTTCATATTCCGTATCTCTATTTTATTGAGAATTTTTAAGAATAAAGATGATTTAATTGTACAGCTATAAGCTGCTGAAAGCTTGGGAGGTTCGAGTATTCTAACTTAGGGGTCATTCACAAAATACGTGATAAATTTTTCAGGAACTTCTGATCGCCCCCCCCC
>NC_046658.1:72806831-72808386 GCF_010883055.1 Belonocnema kinseyi
CCCTCCCGCGTGATACTTTCTCCATTGGTCTTAACATGGAGAATGATACTTCGGCAGACCCCCACCCAACCCTAAACTTATCACGTATTTTGTGAATGATCTCTTATATACAATTAATAAACTCTGCTGTTCGCTACTCTAATCCTAAAATTGATAAAGAAATGTTAAGTTATTTAAAGAGTTGATAGATTTCATTCATGCAATTAACTGACAGGGCAAAACAGTGCCACTTCTATATTGGAAATAGTTTTCAATAAACTTGACGAATAAAAAATATAATTGGGCGATTTTCCATCAAAACATATTTCAAATATATGACGTGGGAGGAATTTTAAGTTCTAGAATCTAAATTTAAATTGCTATGGGCGTTACTCATACATTCTCAGAAACTGACCGTGTGTTCAGTGTAAGTTAGCTGCGTTAGCATCCAACCGAATTATTCCGTCCAACAAAGTTACTGACTCTGGTAGTGTGCGTGTAGTCTAATAAACCTTACACAATCAGCAGGGCTGTGATAATATTCCTGCCACGAATAATAATACCCGTGTGGAAATTTTTTCTTGGGCCTAACCGGGCCCAAGCCTGGCACAATTAGGACCTGGCCTTGTACTCAAGCCCGGTTTCGAGCTAGAATGAAACGCTAAATCTGGCCAGGGCCAATCTCGATTGTCCTGGCTAGATCGACGAGCCCGGCCCTGGCTTGACTCTTATAGCTTATTATTGATTCCGCACCATTTTATTTTTAAGATGGTTTGCCTTTTTGTATACAAAATTAATCAAACCTAAAACAATCGACTTTATTTGTATCACATTCGTTATTACTCGTCTTTCAGTATAAACGTTATGAAATATGATGAAAGTTTTCATCCATAACATCAGGTTGAAAAAAAACTGAACATCGAGTATCAAGCATGGAAGCATTTGGCGTGGAAAATCGAAAAGAAAACTTCATTCGCACTATCTACCATAATTTTTTTGTACACGTTCTTTTCCTTACATGTTCAAAATATTGTCGAGCAGTTTAAACTAATAATGAAAATCTATTTTAATTCAAAACATCAAAAAATGAAACTTATTGAGACTCGCTTGTCGTTTTGTTAGCCTGGACGTTCGGGCTACTTCGGAATTATTCGGTTCGCGTTGCGTCCACAGCAGATTGGTCAGGGTCCACGCGCTTATTCAAAATAACTAAATATGTAAATCAATTGTCTATAACAGATAATTACTGTAAAGCTATTAAAAATTATTCTTTTATCAAAAAACAGTCATATAAAGTGAAAGTTAAAATCATTATTTCATTCTACTCCTTAAAAATAAATCATCGATTTTAAATTTAAAGAAAAGAATACAGATTTTATCAAAAATACGAATGGAAAATAATGCTTAATATTTTAATGCATGTTACAGTTATTAATTTTTGTAAGCAATTGATTTGCACAATAATTTATTTTAAATAAGTGCGCCAACGTCAAGTGTCGGGGGTTGCCTTTAAATGGCCTTGGACTGATTTCGGGGGAGACAGAAACGTAAACAGTGAGGGCCGCATGACTCGTTT
>NC_046658.1:72808486-72822370 GCF_010883055.1 Belonocnema kinseyi
TGTCGCAATCACTCTCGCCCTACTCCCCTGAGAATCTGCATGAGCCAGCAGTTCTAGGAAGGCTAAGAACGAGGTGATTGAAAGCGAGAGTTTGATGTAATTTAAGTTTTTGCGTCTTTAATGTTTAAAGCAGACTGCGGTCTTTATATATATCGCATTTTTCTAAACACTTATTCGGATGTAAAATAGTAATTTTTTATTTAGGCTCTAGCGTAAAAGCATTTTTGCTTAAGATTCGTTAATTTATAAATACCATTTCTTGAAAAATAGTATGTCTCAAATAGACATTGACAATTTCAAATAGTTTTCTTGGACAAGTTCAAATGATGTAGAGAATTTCAATCAGTAGTTTCAAAAGTGTCAAATATTAATGAAGAATTTCTTATGCTATGTAAGTCCCTTATTCAGAAATTAACAATAGGGTTTTAAATGGAAAAAGCTCAGGTTTCGAAAAAATAGAAAACAGAAGTACTTATTATACGAGGTGTGTTCGAAAAGTAAGGTGACTTTTCAATTTTCGCGGGCTACGTACATTCAAGTTTTTAATTTTTTGTTTTGTTGTGTTGGTACACTCGTCACGATCATATGTTCACAGTTTTGACTATAAAGCTTGTGTTGTTTTTCTGGCAGAGGCGTAAAAGGTTAGAAGGGTTTAGTGTGCTCGGGGATTTTCTTCTTTCGAAAAAAACGGAGCAAAGAGTTTGCATTAAATTTTGTGTGAAAAATGGAAGCCAGTGCTCTAAAACTCTTGAAATGTTGACAGTTGCATACGGTGAGTCTACTATGAGTAAGAAAAATGTGTATAAGTGGTACAAGCTGTTCCAAGAAGGTCGAGAGAATGTCGAAGACGAACCTCGCCCTGGACGTCCCAGAACGTCAACAACAGATGAAAACCTTCAAGCAGTGGCAGAAATGGTGTGGAAAAATCGCCGAATTACCATCAGAGAAGTTGCTAAAGATGTTGGCATATCGGTTGGCTCATGCCATGCTATCTTTTCGGACGTTTTGGGCATGAGACGTGTGTCAGTGAAATTTGTTCCAAAACTGCTTAATTTTGATCAAAAGATCCATTGCTCAGGAAATGTTGAATGAAGTCAATAATGATCCTGATTTTCTCAAAAGGTTTATAACTGGGGATGAATAGTGGGTATACGGTTATGACGTCGAAACTAAAGCTCAACCGTCTCAGTGGAAGCATCCTGAGTCTCCAAGACCGAAAAAAGCACGTCAAGTTCGGTCAAATGTGAAGGTTTTGCTCACGTACGGTCAATAAGGAGTATTACCTTCAAGTTATACGCCGTTTTCGAGAGGCGATACGCAAAAAACGTCCGGAACTTTGGAAAAACAATTCGTGGCTTTTGCATCACGATAATGCACCTGCTCATTCATCGTTGCTTTTGAAAGATTTTCTGACCAAAAACTGCACCACAGTCATGCCTCAGCCTCCATATTCACCGGATTTGGCCCCCAGTGACTTTTTTCTTTTCCCAAAACTGAAGAGACCCATGAAAGGACATCGATTTTCAACGATTGAGGAGATAAAAACTGCATCGGTGAAAGAACACAAAGCTATACCACAAAATGATTATCAGAAATGCTTCGATGATTGGAAAAAGCGTTGGCACAAGTGTATTATATCTGAGGGGGATTACTTTGAAGGGGACAACATAAATATTGAGGAATAAATGATTATTTTTTGAGAAAACCATAAAGCCACCTTAGTTTTTGAACACACCTCGTATACTCGTTTTGTGAATTAAAGTATAGGGATCATTACATAGGAGAATTACAATCACAATTTTTTTCTCTACAAAACACTTTTTTCAAGAATAGTGTTTACCTAATAGCTTTGAATTTTGATCCACCAATATCCTTTGATTGTTCTCGAAAAATGCCCCAAAAAATGCGAAATAGCAGTTTTTTTATCCGATTCATGCTAAAGACAATATTTTTCAGAATTGTTTTGACATGAATTATTTTGAATCATTAAGTAGCGAGTTACAAAGTATTTTTAAATTAATTTTGAATTGTTTAAACAACTATTATTTATTTAAACATTTTTTCCTCTAGTAAGCCGTGAAAAATTAAAATGTTTCGTGTAAAATTATATAAATCCGTGCAGAAATTTCCCCATCTTTCCCTAATTGAAGTTGAGTTCTGATGGGGCCCCTATCAGAATATCTAGTCTAGAAAAAACTGGTTGGGACCCTATCGGAATATCTAGTCTACAAAAAACTGATGTGTGCCCTGTCAGGTTCTAGTGAAGAATTCCATGCTTTGTATAGGTATGGCAAATGTATTTGTGTCTAATGGGGCCCCGACCAGAGAACTCCTAAAATCTTATATTGCCTAAAATATAATTTTGAGGTTTTTGAAGGTTTCAGTATGAAAAAAAAAGTTTTTTGAGTATTTAAACTCGTTATTCTCGAAAACTTGATTTAGGGCACTAATGAATATTTTCTTCGTAAACAGGTAGATATTTTCCAGTTAAAGTTAAAGAACTTATGTAAAGTACAGCTGGTGTAGAAAAAATTACATTTCAGGTTTAGGTTTAAATGCTCATAAAAAATTTAATGCTCTCTCACTTTAAAAAAGTTGTAAAGTGGTCTACAATGGGAAAAAACGAAATATTATACGAAGAAAAATTTCAGTCGGTTAAATTTATTTACTTAAAAAAGATTTTATTGATATTTATGTTAACAGTTTGTATATTTTACATTTAAATATTGTCGGATAATAATAAATATTTAATTAGAAAAAGAGAGTTTAAAATTTGGTGTTTTAGCTTTTTTAAGATGTAGGTTATGAGGATGGGTTTTTCATCGAGTTTCAACTTGTCGGTTTAGCGCAATGGTTAAGACTCCCGTCTGCTAGGCGATAGATTTAGGATACATATGTAGGTTCGATACCCCGTAACGTTAGAAATTTTATTGGTAATATAATGTTTAAGAATGAAATATATATATATTCACTCTGAACATGGCCAATTAATATTTAAAGTAAAAATACTCGCAATTAATTAATATTTATTTTTAAATATCTTTTTTGTCATGTCGTTAGAATATAGCAGGAGTAGGTGTTAAAATTACCCAAAATGTTTAAATGAAATTTCAATTTTTGAAAATATAAATGATATTCTGATCCTATACAGTCGTATGATGATGAACGGATAAAAGTACTGGCTTCCAGTAGCGTGACAATACCCTGTATGAGTCCCGCAGGGGACCTTCTCTTCAAGTGAATTGTAGGTGGGCTGACCACTAAAACCCTAATAGAAAATCTAATAGGGCTCCCGTGACATCAAAATAAGTTCTAGACGGGGCCCCGGCTGGCTTTTTCCTCTAGAGCCCGAATAGAGATAGGTAAAACTAATCAGGGCCCCGCTATAGCCCTTGCGAAATTTCTGTACGGGAAGTTGATTAATGTCAAAAGTATTACTCTTTGTTCAATACATTTTGTAATTATTTCAACGATTTTTGTTTGCTTAAACCATTTTTCCTCCTTAAAATCACGCAAAGTTATTATTTACTAGAATTGAGGGCATTTTTATTGAGGGTCCAATTTGGACCTTTTTGACATTCAAAACGCTGCCGCCCCCTTAAAAGTTTTTTTGGGGCGCCAACGTTTTATGACTTTTCCTATGATTGGATACTTAGTATCTATGTGAAATTGCTTAAAACTGTCAAAATATGGCTAGGGTTCAATTTGGACCCTCCGGCCTTCTACTATGCGATTTTTCCGGCCCTTCTGTAGTACTAAACCAACACAGAAAAAAAAACGAAAGATAAAGTTTACATCAATTCCAGATGAAAGATTCACCACAACGAAAATTAACCTTGCCATATAAACTTTACATGAATCGCAGATAATTTCCGATTTTTCACCTTGCCTGGATAATCTTTCGTCTTATAATTGCGCCATTTTCATTCGAGATGTTTGACGTCATTAAATTTGAGAGAAATGGGGATTCCGATCTGGCAGTTGCTCTTTGCGCTTTTTGCTAAATGGTATTAAATAAGTTTTAATTCGTCTACAATAGTGTAATTTATTTCGGAGTAGATACATGAGTAAGAACAAATTTTTTCGTGTTTTCTGTTGTTGATTCTACATATTTTACCGAAATTCGCTCACTTCAGCGTGACGCAGTCGACGAGTTCAGAATTATTTTCCTAACTTCGGTGAAACTTTTGCCGAAATATGTTTAATTTTTAACCGTTGCAAGTCTTTCCTGCGTCAAATTTTAACTTTTGTTTTTTTCTGTATTGTTTAAAATCTGATGCCCCGATTTATTGCTCGAATTCATTTATACTTTGTGTTTTCACATTACTACTCGACGCCGTAGCAGACGATGCAGCAATTAATGAAACGATTAACAAATGTTAAGAGTACTTTTTTTTGGTTAAAGGTACTCAGAAATCATTTAAACCATTAATAATGAACCTTTTCACAGCGACGGAGGAGAAAACGTATTTATCTTAGAACATATACCATAAATTGTTTAAACAATACAATACAAGACCAGAAGCTCTTTATTAGTAGAGTTGGTATAAGCTACGACAACTATTTCAATGGTAACAGTAACTAACCAGTTTTCTACGGACCAAGTCGACGTTAGTCCTCCTATTAAGGTTATATTAGTGAGGATAGTAATTGTAGTCACAATAAAAAAATTAGTTGCATTTACCATCAATTTATTTTCCAAGAAATAAAAGTAGTAAAGGTTACAAGTTTCGGCCAATGGCGATATGGGCAGAACTGAATTCTAAGCAGTGCTGCCAACATTCGCATCGAAATGTTTCGTCATGTTTTCGATGATCGCAATTTTAATCTGAACTTTACGTATAAAATGTAAACACGTGGAAAATATTGAAGAGCATCCTATAGATCCGTAGGGCGTCCTCTCTACGACCTACGCTTAGGGCACCTTTTCACGGAGGCCTGTTTTGAAATAATCGTGGAATTGATATTTTTCATAGGATTTATTTCTAGTTACTTTGTTGGTTCATGGAAAATTTGATTGATTGATAACCTAGATTCGAACTTTATGAGTCAAATAAGTTCAACGAATACTTCAAAACAGACCTCCGTGAAAAGGTACCTGGAATCGACGTTAACTTTTTATCTTTAATTTTTCCTGTGATCGTTTGTTCACTACTCGAACCCTCGCGAGATCATAAAAGAAGAAACACAATGTAATAGCGTAATAAACTTAAATTCTTACGTTATAGACTGCACAATTATGCGGTATATAATGTAAAAACTTGCAATGTACGATATCACGATTTTCCGCTATTATAATGCGATAATTACGATATATAGCGCAGGAATTACGGTATATATTGTAATTCTAATATTTATGGAGTAAAATGAGAATTCAATCTTGAGGTTGGCTCCTGTTTCCAAAACATTTACAATTAACATTTCCTTTTTTATCAATAACATTTGGAAACATTCTGTCAAAAAATCACATAGAGCTATATTCCATTTTTCTTACAGAAATTTGGAATTTGTTAATATTCTCAATGTAGCTCATAGTGCTTTTATGTCACGAATGATTTAATTATAAAAATAAGTATCAACTTTGCAATCTAGGTCGCATCTAGATTTACTAGATTTTACTAGATTTACTAGAACGCGCCAGTACCGCTGTTGTAGATAGCGGCTAGTTGATTGGATTATTTCCACATGGGGAATAAATCGTACGAATTTTAGATTCTTACATACAAAAATTACAGTATTTCTAAGTTACTGTATTAAATTTTATAATGGATTCGAATAACGAAAATTAGTATAGTGCTTTGTAAGAAGTGAAACAGAATGTTGTACATTTCGTTACGAACGCCTTGCCATCTTTCTAAACCACTATACGAAAAATGGGGGTCACGTAATGTTGTGTTTCACGCTGACGCATAGCAAAAAGGAAGACGGAGAGAAGCTTATGAATGAACAACACTATACATGGATTTCATAATATTTGTGTGTGTGTGTATGTGTACACGCTTGGACGGTCGCTCGCTGGTTACAGCGGGGTTGTTTATAATGATTATACGATACGCATATATAAACTTATCTTATATCTATAAATCGCACGCATTTCGCTGATACTCATGATTCTCTCGGTCCTTATATACTAAAGGAGAGAAACGTATCACTACTTGTGAGAAACTTATAGTGCTGGGTCAAAAATTTCAGGTGCTTCAAACTTAATTAACTTAATTAAAATGCTGTAAATTTGTTGAATGAAGTTGAATGAAGTTGAATGAAAAAGTGTAGTTTCTGATTTGACATTTTTTTTATGCATAAAAAAATAATTTTTTTGAAACCCCACACATGAGAGAAACAAGAAATCAAGAGACGAAAGTTGTGATGAGAATTTGCCCACGCAGCAGGCGGATTTTTTTCTTATACTCTTTATTATGTTTTTCACGATTAAACTAAAATCTACGCACCCTATTAAAAAGTGATAAATAACAATTTTGTAGATCTTTTTTCAATTGCACAGTTTTTATCTACTCATCTTTTTCCGTATTTTGCATGGGCTTGAAGTTGTGAATCATCATTAGGATAAATTGTTCGTATTTTTGAATATTATAAATATCCCTACAAAGAATGTTTGAATCATGAAAAACAGTTGTCTCAAAAATGTTTAAAATGCACTCGCTTTTGAATTTTTATCCAAAATGGCTGGATAAAGAACTTGACCTTTAGTTTAGAACACTCAAAAATATACCAAAGGCCAAACCAAACTGTAAACTCTTTTAAAAGTTATCGTGCTAACGAACTAAAAATCTACAGACTAACAGACAGGCAGAATAATTTAAAGAAAATATTTTTCTGCATGAAGCGACAGTTCTGGAGTTACAGTTTTTTTTTATTTTATAAAAGTGTAAAAGTAATTATTAGCTCATTTGAGTAAGAATCGCGGAAATTTATACTATTAATCGGTATATTCTGTAGAAATGTTATACGTTGAAAGATATAAATACAAATATTAAAAATATTATTCTTAAAATTATCTCAGGGCGTCTACTCAGATTATGTATAAAAAATTCCCTGGCAATTCTAGGTTGTTGCCAGGTATCTATATATTTTCCCAAGGTATAATTTTCCTTAATAATGAGCCATTTAAGTGTTAAATATCACATTGTTTGAAGCAATTATGATCGTATTACATAATACTTTTAAAAAAACCTCCCCTTATCCATCTGTGAATGGTTAAATATTAGTTAATTAAGTTTATTAAAAGTGATAAAAAAACTAGGAATAAATAAAGCATGGTGCGAAAAAGTATATTTTCAAAAATATCTGCTCTATACAAATTATTCTTTTTGGTCCTTATAAATATATAACTGTATAGGAACGGTATAATTTTTGTATGCAAAATCAAATAGTGTTTCTTAATTTATGAAAGTAACTTTATAGAAGGGTAAGAAATTTCCTAATGGTACAAGCTTTTAGGAAAGTTATAATTACCACTAAAAAAATCTGACTTTTAACGAAAAATGCCTTTAATATATTAAACTCTAAACTACTTGAGCCTACGAGAAAAATGAGCATCCTCATTATTTGTTATGAATTGTTTTTTTACTATTTTAAAACTTGCTTAAAATTCGGAGCATATTTATTCATATTGTCAGTCAAATATATTGAGGAAGAAATTCTGTTTGAACCTCTTGAAAAATGTGCAATTATATCAGACAAAAATGTTGAACATTTCACTTCAAAATTAAGATGAAAAAATATTGATTAATTATTCATTATTTAAAGTAATTAAATTTTTTGTTAGGTACCACGACTTTTCTAGTGTCTAAGTTTTGAAGGAAATAATCCTATAACAACATTTTTCGTCGTTAACTTATTATTTGTGGGGTAGAGGTAGACGCTGCACAGTGGTCTGGAATAGGAATTTACTGTTCATAATCGCCCACAGGCCGTATTTCTTAACCGATTTAAAAGTTTTTTTTTAGAAATGCTCAACAATTAATTTTTAAGAGAATTGTGGCTTGCTTTTTTAAATTTGTTTCACAGAGCAACAATATATATACAAATATAGTGACAAAATTGACCATTTTAGCTTTGTGAATTTTTATCTCAAGAAAAAATAAAGATAGAAACTCACTATCAGCCGGAATGATTGCACATGCATTCATAGAACATAATTAATTTTAATAATATTTCACTTAATTATTATAAACAATTTCTATAAACAAATTCTTTATAAACGAGTTTTTCTCATAGCTGCATTGATTTTTCAGAACAAAAGTGATTCACAATTGTCTTTAAAGCCATTTATATACTTTGAGCTTTATCAAACATAAACAATATAGATTGCTTATAACAATTTAGTTAAACACGTCTCCTAATCGGCCATTTCCTCGTAGAAAGATATGTTTTTTTCTTCAATAATTATTAGAGTGACATTTATTGCGGTGACTAACCAACGAAATTAAATAAAGAATAATTTATATGATTGTTATAAACAATTTTTTTAACAAAACTAGGATTTTTTTTACATGCAAAAAGGACGGTTTTCCACTGAAATTATCCGACAATAAACTAACAGTGATTCCAAAATTCGATATGGGACATTAAATAATAATTTGCGTAATTGTTAATAACAATTTCTGTAGCAAACTGTTCATAGCAATAACACTGTACTTGCGTTGTTAGAAGTCGCCTATCTTTCATTAGTTTTATGCAACTTCCTGAAAAATAAATGAGGAACAATTGAAGATACGATACAATAACGCTGTACTTGCGTATTCAGAAGTCACTTATCTTCCATTTGTTTTGTACGTAACTTCATGAAAAACAAATGAAGAATAAGTAACTCTCAACTAATTTATTTATTTTAAGTTTTTTATAATAATCTCATTATTATTATAAGTATCAATTTTTTCATTGATTCAATAACGCAAATAAGATTATCACAAAAATGATTGAAGAAAAAATAACTTTTTTCTACGATCAACCGCAGATTGTCACTCATTGTTTTAAAATTGTTATTACCAATTACGCAAATTTTTATTTAATGTCCCATATCCAATTTTGGAATCACTGTTAGTTTATTGTCGGATAATTTCAGTGGAAAACCGTCCTTTTTGCATGTACAAAAAATAAATCATAGTTTTGTTAAAAAAATTGTTTATAACAATCATATAAATTATTCTTTATTTAATTTTGTTGGTTAGTCACCGCAATAAATGTCACTCTAATAATTATGGAAGAAGGAAACATTTTTTCTGCGAGGAAACGGCCGATTAGGAGACTTGTTTTACTAAATTGTTATAAACAATCTATATTGTTTATGTTTGATAAGGCTTAAAGTATATAAATGGCTTTAAAGACAATTGTGAATCAGTTTTGTTCAGAAAAATCAATTCAGCTATGAGAAAAATTCGTTTATAAAGAATTTGTTTATAGAAATGTTTATAAAAACAATAGTTGTTAACTCATGCTAATTTTTTTGTTACAAATTATGACTCTTATGAAAAATATTAGCAACTAGCGTGAAATAAACGATTTTTTCTATGATAAAAAAACACTAATAAGAATTTGTTTATCAAAATTGTTTATAATAATTAAGTTAAATATTATTAAAATTAATTATGTTCTATGAATGCATGTGCAATAATTCCGACTGACAGTGAGTTTCTATCTGTATTTTTTCTTGAGATAAAAATTCAAAAAGCAACAATTCTCTTAAAAATTAATTGCTGAGAATTTCTAAAAAAAAAACTTTTAAATCGGTTAAGAGATACGACCTGTGTGCGATTATGAACAGTAAATTCCTATTCCAGACCACTGTGCGCTGGACCGAAAACCGGGAAATGACCGGGAATTTTTCGAGACCGAAAAAAGCCGAGAAATGAGTATGATTGTGAATTTATTTATTCACAAGGAATTTCACAAGTTTTTAGAAGAACCATCTATCAAATCACTTGGAATATCACAAATATCATATCCCATAATAGAATTCAATTAAAAATAAATTCAATTTCAACTTTTTTTTTAATGTTAAGTTTAGTTGTTAACTGTTTTAATTAAAACTAAACTATATTTCGAGTTTTACAAATTGAAAAATATATTATTTTACAATATGATGCTAAATCGTTTTTAAATTAAACAATTTACAGATATTTACGTTGAAAATTTAACTTTTTCAATACGAAATCCTTAATAATTAAGCAAATCGAAATGTCCGATTCAAACTTTATAAACTAATTTTAATCTGAAAATAACTTAAAATTAATATATTAATTAAATAAACGATTTTATTTAATTTAAAATTCTATTCAAATATTGTTTCACTCGAAAATATTACATTTTTAACCCATTCAGATCGAAAATGGTTAATTAATAAAATGTCTGAATGACCAATTATACATCAAATATTCAAAAGTAAACAATTTGAAACTGAATCGTTTGAAATAGAAAGTCTTGAATGATAAAAATTTCAGAGTGCAACATTTAAGCTTTTAACTTTACAATTGTTATTGTAACGTTAAGTGACAATTGAAAATTATTAATTGGAAACGACCAAAATTGAAAAAAATATAATTAATTTGGTATTTAATTTCTTTCCAATTGCAAGAGGAACTTATTTAGGTTTACATTTTTAATGTGTGGAAAAATGTGAAGTATTGTATTTTTAACATTTTTATCAACCTTGAAATGATATAATTCTAATTTTGGTTAAATTGGAAGTCAGTTTTCTATTTGTAAAGTTTTTATTGAGTTGAAAGAGATACATTTTTTTTGTTGGAAGAGGCCATTTTTTTCCAAGATTTTTATTGTGCTTGAAGAAAGAATTTTCTTATTTTCGTTTTTTTTTTAATTAGAAGAGGACTATTATAACAGTAAAGACGATTTTTTAATTGACATTAGGGTCGATCGTATTTATTTGTTTTGTGTTCTGCAATTAATTAAAAAGATAATAATTTATTTTTGATAAAAATTCAAATAAGATTTTGGATATTTTATACCGGGATTTGATCTAAATTCATTGCAATCTATATTTTCCAAAGAAACTTTTTTTATTACGTTTTGATTGAGTTGGAAGAGGGACATTTTCATTCCTTCACATTTTTATTAATGCGAGTTGAAATTGAGGATTAGTTTTAATTTAGAGAATTTAAAAAGATAGCGCGAATTCATATTTTTTAACCAGAGATCTTTAAATAATTCCATTTATCAAGGTGTGAAGGTTGAAGTTTTGCAGTTTAATTACACTTAATTATAATTTTTCAATTGAAAAGTGCTAAAAGCTTCTATTTTATATGTTTAAATTATTAAAAGTTTAAATAAAAAAACTTTCAAATTAAAATTGGTTTAAACTTTAATTTAAATTTCACTAGTTACGAACATTTTTGTACTACAAACAGACGCATCATTGAAGAGATTTGGCGGGGAATCCCAAGTCATGAGCCCAATACAGTCGGTCAGTGTAATCGTCGCGAGCTCGGCTATAGACGGAAAAGCTCGGAAGCCTTCGGGCGTTTGTAGTATAGTCTTTTAGAATTCTCGCAAATTCAGGTTACAGATATTACTAGCGGCACTCATTTTATTACACATTCTTATTTAAGAATACTAAAATTTCGTACATTTCTTACAATTTATGTTACGTCAAATTCTTACTTTTGACGATATTTTTTACAAAACTTGTTATTGACCATTATCAGTTTTTCACACTCACCATTTTCAAACAGTAAATAAGACTTTTTCTAAACGTGAATTCTAATTTTTACTCACTTAAGTTTATAATAATACATAAAGAGATACTTTATAGCACTACCCCGTTTATCCCTAAATTCTTACATTTTATTTTAAATATACATATAGAATGAATCAAATATTGATATAGAAAGTCTCTCCGTGTACCTATATGAAAAACTTAAGTCGTGTGAAAATGATCCATATATACGTGCATCCTCGACACATGCAAGTTTATAGAGTAAACTTCCGAAAAGCAATTTTTTGAGACGCAATTGTGTATATTTTGCCTTAACATAATTTTCTGATGCGTAGTAACAGACAGTGCAGCGTGGCGTGGGTAAACCATATAGGTCATTCCCACTTATCACAGCTAGCTTATCACTCCACCGCATTCGCATTGTTCTCTGTGCTTTTATGTTGGCGTTCGGGAAACAAAACTAAACGAAATGCTACAATTATTTAAATAATCTGACACAAATATATTTATAGGCTTATTGTTAATTTTACAAGATTTAAATATACAAATTTCTTATAATATTTGATCAAGGTTTGAATCTGTAT
The DNA here is from genome assembly GCF_010883055.1 of Belonocnema kinseyi. NCBI lineage: Eukaryota > Metazoa > Arthropoda > Insecta > Hymenoptera > Cynipidae > Belonocnema > Belonocnema kinseyi. Next base: position 72,820,763 of record NC_046658.1, read on the forward strand.
TAGTACACAGCAAAAAGCTATAGACTTAATCTGAGCCTAACAGTCGGCTTTATTTGTGACGCAGCCGAATCTAGTCATAAAGATTTAAAATTGAGACATAAAAAAGTCTCAAATTAATTCTAATTATGGCCCTAAATATTCTGACTGACTACTGCCATATTGGCTTGAGACGAATAAACTTTTAATTACAGTAGCGAGCTATCTTAGATAAATCTTGAAATTAAAATTACATCAGCTGCAAGTAAGAAATGACAAGTCATTTTCTAAAGTAATTAGTAAACGATTTAGCACTGTTTTGTTAGTCACTTATAATATACTAATACAGATTGAAAGATATAAAGTTTTTTTTAAATTAATTATTATAATATTATTATATTTTAGAAGCAATATTTTACTTTCTGACAAGCCAGATAATGCCGGGCACAATATTTAGATTCTACCAAATATGTCTTAATGCAGACATCAAGAATTTTAACGAACTCAACCGGAATCTGCCTATGGCACTCGACCCTGTAGTTGTAGTGAATCGTCCATATACAGTGGCGCCAATCCTCTTTCAAACAGGTATGGCTAATTTTTTTCAGGTAGACCCCCCACCCCTCCATTATTTTCTCAACCGACATTTTTTATGAAAAGAAAATTCTAATGTAAAGTGTCACATTTGGACATTTTCTAGTTTTAAGGGCAAGAATTCGACAATTCAATACAAGTTTGGACACTTTCCAGTTGAATAAAAATAAGAAGGTCCTTAAACAGACCGATTAACTAAATTTTCGTTTTTCAAGTCGATTTACAACTTTTAATATTTTTAAAGAATTAGCAAATCGATTTCATCTATTATTTTAAAAAATTCCGTAATATCATAAGGGCTGGAGAAATGGAAATTAACCAAATCTGCCCGCTGCCTGGGCACATTCTCATCGCGCGCTTCGCGCTCGATATCGTATTTACCTCGCACTACGCGCTTGGTCATTGCACATGTCCCACATTTTTCCGTAGGACTTATGAAATTAAAGGTAAAACCATCAATTGCATCTTATCAATTCAAAAAGTGAATAATAAAGAATTTGTAAATATTTTTTAGGTATATAATTTTTGTCTGTTGATCTTTTTTCGTATCTTGTATACTCTGCAAATGTTCTGTTTTTTGAAAAAAGTCCGTAGGATAATTTTTTTGAATTTCCAAGTACTACAAATAGCCGCACAGAAAATTTTTAAATCTTGCAAAAATATGGTAAGAAAAATGTTTTAAAGGCTCTAACTTTTTGAATTTTTATACAAAATAGCTGGCTACCCGAGTAAAAATGCTAGGACTTGAGTTCAACTCGAATTGCCCCAAATCAAGACATGCTGAAGTCGAAAAGTTCGACTTGAGCATGTCTCAGTTTTGAGGTGGAGCCACACTTCAATTTATGTCTTGGAGGCAAGTTTCTATGTCTTGAAGACATACATTTATCTCTTGAGTCAAATTTCTATGATTCCAACACGAGCGGTTTATAGCTTTGAGTGTATACCTGTCCTAACAAAAAGGGGCATTCTGACTGTCATACAAGCTGATCTTGGTTAATAGTTAAACAATCTTGTATATTTTAATTATATATGTATATA
>NC_046658.1:72822470-72824686 GCF_010883055.1 Belonocnema kinseyi
ATTAAGGATTAGTTGTAATTGATTATAAATAGTGTTTAAAAAAGTAAAAAAAATGCGTCAATTATGTTAGGGAAGAAAGTCAAATAAAGTAGAACGTTTGCAAATTCAAATTACGCACAAATAAGTTTATTTTTTTCAACAGGCCTGTTCACGAATATTACTCATAATATTAAGTATTACGAATTACGTTAACAACGCATTTTAATTTCTGACTAGTTAAAATTTTTCAACTTTTTCTTTTATTTTAAATGTGAAACGTTTATTTAAGTTTATCAGCCTGAAGAGGTCAGAAAACCAATCTGACGAAACGTCGCAAAATTATCGTGATTTATTCATTTATAAACCCAGTGATCAATTAAGAATAAATTTCTTTGAATCTAATAATGGAGGGTGATACACATTTTCATACCATCAATCATATATATTATGTACGCACATGTGTATTGTGTAGTTTAACGTCCAATGATATGTTACAACCCTATTGGAATACATTGAAAAAACTAGCTGGTTGGGACAACTAAAAAAGTAGTAGGCCCAACTATTTTAGTTTGTAATATATGCCGCTGCTATTAAAGTGGTTGAGGCTACTACTTTTATTCGCAAGATTGGTAGTAGTACTACTTTATTTGTTCTCTCTACAACTTTCAATGGTGGCTACTACTTTCAGGTAGTTTTGTTTACTACTTTAAATAGTAAGCGTTACTACTTTAGTTATTAGGCCTTACTATTAAAGTAGTTATTTTACAAATAAATTAGTTGATCTTACTACTTAAAGTAGTAATCCTTACTATTATATAATCGTATATAATATTACTATTTAATCTTATATTTTCTTACACTTCATATTATCTTATTCATCCAGCTGGAAAGCTCAATTGTCACGCTGATGTATTTATACAAATTAGGGTACCTCTTCATGGAGGCCTGTTTTAAAGTATTCGTTGAATTTATTTGACACATCGAGTTCGCATCTGTAGGTTATCAATTAATCAAAGTTGCCATAAACCAACAAAGTAACTGGAAATAAATCCTATGAAAAATATTAGTTCCGCGATTATTTCAAAACAAGCCTCCGTGAAAAGGTGCCTTAAGCGTAGGCCGTAGAGAGGACGCCCTACGGATCTATACGATGCTCTTCAATATTTTCCACGTGTTTACACATTATTCGTAAAGTTCAGATTTTAATTGGCGATCATCAAAAACATGACGAAACATTTCGATGCGAATGTTGGCAGCACTGCTCAGAATTCAGTTTTGCCAATATCGGCAAGGGCCGAAACTTGTAACCTTTACTACTTTTATTTCTTGGAAAATAAATTGCTGGTAAATGTAACTAACTTATTTTTTGTGACTACAATTACTATCCTCACTAATATAACCATCAAAAGAGGACTAACGGCGACTTGTTATCATACAAAACTGGTTAGTTACTGTTACCATCGAAGTAGTTGTCGTAGCTTATACCAACTCTACAAATAAGAAGCTTCTTGTCGCAACTAACCATTTTGTTCATTGTAGAAAAAATGATACCATAGAATAAGTGTAATGTTTATTTTTGTCTGGAAATTTAAAAAAAATCTATTTTAATTTTTTTCAGACTTTAATGAAGCTAACAATTTAGGTTTATATATTCTTATAAAACTTTCGATTCCTTGCAACATTTTCTCATTCTCATCCTAATACCGGATAACTTTTGAAAGACTACTCGGATTGGATTGTGCTTTAACACACTTTTTAAGGGTGTAAAAAGAAAGAGCGATTTAGTTACCCGAGTAAAAATGCTTCGACTTGAGTTCGACTTGGTTATGTCTTGAGTTCGTTTCCAAGGCACCGGTGTCTCAAAACTAAATCGAGACAAAGCCTCCGTCTTACTTTTATGGTCACGACAGGTAAAACGGCGTTTACTTGTTTCAAGTCGAGCGCGGTCTTGGCCAAGACGACGTTTACTTGTCTCAAGTAAACCTGCCTCAATAAGAACCTCTTTCGGCTCATAAATGAGATTAAAATTGATGAATGAAAAATTTGTAATGATTAAATTAGTTCTTTTTAATTAAAAAATTCATAATCTGTGGGTCTAAATGGGTATAACCCTTTAAATTTTTCTTCAACAAAATAAAAATTGAAACTTTCTAGAAGGATCTCCTACGCCATTAGAAAATACGTAAAAACAAACAACATTTTCGCTATCATCGTCAAACAATTATATTACAAATGAA
>NC_046658.1:72824786-72830442 GCF_010883055.1 Belonocnema kinseyi
CCCCCCCCCCTCCCTGCCTAAGCTGTTACGTAATTTAAGTACAGCCCCTAAAATCTCGCGCGTATATAGATATAGTACATTGCACAACGTATATCCCAGGAGCTAGGCGATATAAATCAATTTTAGGCTGGCATCGACGAAATTCTGACGATCCTAAATGACTTACTTAAACTACCTATTGGAACATTTTTCTTACATCAAACTGGATAATTACAGGGATTTCCCATTTATAACAAAACATTGATTTAATTTTAGATGTTCTGATTAAAGATTTCTTTTAATTATTTGTGTGTGTGTATGCATATATATATATATATATATATATAAATATATGTGCGTGTGTGTGTGTGTGTGTGTGTGTGTGTGTGTGTGTGTGTGTGTGTGTTTGAAAAAACTCATTCAGGTTGTCTCGATTTTGTTGATGCCATCCTAAAGTTTGTATATATAATTGGTATATATTAGTCAGCACAATGTATATTTCCAAACTTAGGAACAGGAAAGTAAATAACTTAGAAATAGTCCTTCAATTATATCTATGTATTATAGGTCTCGTTCAACCATTCGTTAGTTCTTTATCCCCACTCATCTCCTATCAGTCCATCTTTCTGGCTCCGGTCTCCCCGTTCGTCAATGCTTAACACACTTGAATTCTGGCCTGGCAAGAAACTCCATATATTCCTTTCAGTATCTCGGTATGTTTCAAGTTTTTTTTTCTTACCTGGATTAGAGAAGCCATGATTTTCGAATACCTTATGATTATAGTAGTACATATGTACATTAGGGCGGTCCAAAAATGCATGGAAAATTTTTTATGCATGCTAGAGGGCAGCGACCCCCCCCCCCCGCATTTCATTAGATAGTTGGTAGAGAATTATCCAACGAAAAAATTCTTGTATCAGACATATGGGTTTGGCACCCCGAATAGGCACCCACGACTCCCTAAAAACTACCCTTAAAACCAAAAATGTCAATTCTTCATGTCATATTTTTACACATATTCTTTGGGCTCCCAGGCAAGTCGTAAGAATATTGGGGGATGATGGAGTGGGGCGGGGCACAGTTTTTGAAATATATTAAATAATGTAGCCTAAAACGTGTGATGCAAATGAAAATCCAGTTTTTGACCATTGGCACCAAATTTCGCACACATATTCTACCGACTTGGGTACGAGTAATATGATTTAAAATTCAGAAACGCCTTTTTTATTTGATGTTTTTCATTTTGTATTCTTCACTTTATAATTCTTTTTTTCGCATTTAGAGTTTTTCTTAAGCTTTGTACGAATCCAACTTTCTCGTGCTGAAATTTTGGTGGGGCGCCGGTCGGGCCCTGATCGGGAAAAATGTAGACCCGATAGGGTAATCTGTCTAGCGCCAGACCGTAAATGAAACGCCCTGCCCGACAGGGCCCAGATATGGGCATCAAATATCAATATTCTACACTAATGAACAGTTTGTAATCCTCGAATTTATCGTCAAGAGCTTGCATTTCGGAGAAAACTATTATGTTTTAAAAAACAATGTTCAAGTTTAGAGCTATCACACACGTACACACACTTAAAGTCATAAATGAATTTCAATTTTAAATGTTTTTGTATCTTTTTAATATTCTTTTGGAATGTCTTTTGTTTGACTAACGCACATGAGACACGTGGAATGAGATTTTAAAAGTGAGGTTATGTTCGAGAAAATATTAAAAGCATTTAATCTATAATCTTACTAATCCGGAAATTCATATATTTTCTATAAAGTAATGTTTTCAAGTAATATGAATACCCGTGCAGAAATTTTTGTATGGCGGCGGTCGGGCCCCCATCGGGAAAAATGTGGGTCCGATAGGGTAATCTGTCTAGCGCCAGACTGTAAATGAAACGCCCTAGCCGACCGGGCTTGAATTTATCGATAAGAGTTTGCATCTTGAAGAAAACTATACTTTGACAAACAATGTCCAAATTTAGAGCTTTTACACACACACACGCGCACACAAACAGGCACATAAATTAATTTTAATTATAAATATTTTTGAATCTTCTTAATATTCTTTTGCAATGATTTTTGTTTGACTAATGCACATGCAGCACGTGGATTGAGATTTAAAAAGTGAGATTATGTTCAAGAAAATATAAAAAGCATTTAATCTATAACGTTACTAATTCATACTAACGGAAATTCATACATTTGGTATAAGGTAATCTCTATTTTCAGAATATTAGCAACAAAGTATAAAATTCTAAAAAGCTGAAAAACATTTTTTAATTCACATAAATAGTAAATGCGCTCAAAATGACGACGCTTTCTCGAATACATGCTGGAAATGTTTTCAAGCTAAAAATGAATTGTGATGTTGATTCTAGCGAATTAAAGCTTCCCTTTGCCTTCATTGCGGATATAAGAAATCTCACCAACAATTCTGTGATTCCAAACTCGCAATCTACTATTTGCTTTTGGCATTTTAAGTACTATGAAAGAAAAACAATATCACGACGATAATAGAAAACTTGACATAATCTTGTCTAACCTACCCCGACCCGACGTGGTACTGATGCGAGCAACATCATCTGCCCCCTTGGGGCCACATGTGGAAAATCCAATCGGGCCCAGATCGATACTCGGAAATATGTCGGACCTCCCTAATCTCAAAAGTCACTAATTTTGCAATGTATGACGTTCGACCTTGACAATATAAGTATCTGAAGAATCTTTTTAAAAAATTCAAAAAACAGGTAAAAATTATTAGATCCTTTCAAAATACATATTGTTGTTATAATTTTATATTTTTTATAATTTTTTCATACAATTTAAGTCGAACTGCCAGACATGACATTTTTAGTTTTGGGGGGTTTTGACATTGAAAACCAATTTTTCGGGTATTTTCACTATCATATTCGTGATCAGCGCGTCAAAATACATAGGTATACGAAATTTCGAATCAATGGAAGATAAGCGCTTTTCGGAAGTTTATCTTTGTATTAATTGCGGATATAAGAAATTTTACTAATAATTATGTGCATCCGAACTCGCAATGTACTTTTTGCTTTTGGCATTTTAAATTCGATGTGACAAAAACAATATCACGGCGATAGCAAAAAACTTGACATAAACTTGTCTAACCTAAGCCGACCCAACGTGATTCCGACGCGAGCCACACTATTTGCCCCCTTGCGGCCACATGTGGAAAATCCGATCGAGCCAAGATCGATACTTGGAAATAAATTGGACTATTTCTGCAGGGGTTAGGTTCAAATTTCACTATCTACTTCGAATTTTTCAAACCAAAATTCTACTATAAATACTTAAAATTTTGTGTTAATTCTATTTCAGTATTTTCATGTTCAAACTTAATATCAAGAGAAAACATGTAAGTAACATCGAATTTAATAAAAAATGTGACTTTTAAATGCGAAGCCCATTAGTAAGTGAAGTTATTCTTAAGTAATAAAAAGTTCTTCATCTTGTTTTTACATGCTTTTTATAACTTTATACAACTTTTATTGTATTTCTGTTTGTTCTTGATGCATTGTATTAATTAGAGCGACCTTTCCGCGGCGGCAAAGCCGCCGCTACAAGGCATAGCTACACTGAGATAACTATATCGCATGAATTACAATATATGCCGTAATTCCTGCGCTATATATCGTAATTATCGCATTAAAACAGCGCAAAATCTTCATATCGTACATTGCGAGTTTTTACATTATATACCGCATAATTGTGCGATATATAACGTTTATATATCGATCAGAGTTTAGTAGGGCCCTGGATAGATTTCCCTATTTCTAATCGGGCGCTCGTAGGGAAAAATGGAGAGGTCCTGATTAGTTCTGTAACGCTGTGTTAGCCAGTTTATAGCTAGAACTTCCAAGCGGGCCCTAACGAGAGTGCCCTTTTATCGCCCGACGATTAATAGGGCCACGTCCAGACCCTTTCTATTAGCTGATAAATATTTAATTGAGTTGAATATTTAATTAATATGACAGAAAAGGTATTGAAAAAATAAATAATAATTGATTGCGAGTATTTTGACTTTAAATATTAATTGTCCTATTTAGAGTGATTACATATATTACATATTTAAAATTATATTACGAATAAAATTTCTAATGCTACGGAGTATTGAACCCCTAAATCTATACCTAAATCTATTGCCTAGCAGTTAAGAGTCATAACCATTATGCTAAACCTTGAAGTTGATAGTCGATGAAAAAGCCATACTCATAAGCTATAGCTCAAAAAATTTAATTTCTTTTTCTAATTAATTATTTATTATAATACGACGTCATGTACATGTAAAATTTAAGAACTGATAACCGGATAATCAGTGAAATAATTCTTATATAAATAAGTTTAATCGATTGAAATTTTTCCTCCTGTAATATTTCGTTTTTTTCGTTGTAGACTACTTTACAACATTTTACAATCACAGAAAAGGTAATTATTCTGAACATTTACAGTTTTTCATAAGGATGGAGTTTTTTTCTTTAAAAAAACAAACCAGGATACTGATAGATTTTCCAAACCTATACGAAGCACGACATTCTTTACTATAGAACCTGGTAGGGCCCCAAGCAGTTTTTTTTACACTAGATATTCTGATAGGAGCCCTAACCATTTTTTTCTAGACTGGATATTCTGATAGGGGCTCAACCAGTTTTTTCTGGACTAAATATTTTGATGGGGGCCCAAACCAGTTTTTTCTAGACTAGATATTATGATATGGACCCTATCGGAACCCAACTTCAAACAGGGAAAGATGGGGAAATTTCTACACGGATATTTCTTCTTTTGTGATCTCGCGAGGGTTTGAGGAGTGAACAAGCGATCACAGAAAAAATTAAAGATAAGGTTTACATCGATTCCAGTTGAAAGATTCACCGTAACAAAAATTAACCTTGCGAGATAAACTTTACATGAATCGCAGATAATTTCCGATTTTTAACATTGCCTGGATATACTTTCGCCAGATAAACGCTCCATTTTTATTCGAGGTGTAGCGACAATCACGACGCCAGCGCTATCCAGCAACGTTTAACTTCATTAAATTGGAGAGAAATGGGTATCATCTATCAGCTACTTTTTGCATTTTTCCTAAATGGTATTAAATAATTTCTAATTCCTATACAATAGTGTCATTTATTTCGGAGGAGAGATATCAGTAAGAACTTCACCGTGACGCAGTAGACGAGATCCGACGAGATCAGAATTGTTTTCGTAACCTCGGTGAAACTTTCGCTGAATATGTTTAATTTTTCACTGTTGCAAGTCTTACCTGTAGCAAATTTTAACTTTTTTCAGTGATTGTTTTAAATCTTATGTCCCAATTTATAGCTCGAATTCACTCATACTTTGCCTTTTTCTTATCACTGCTAAGGACGCCGTAGCAGAAGACAGCAAAAAAATTTAACTTATTTTTTTCTTTGATATTAGTGCATTATAATATCGTACAAAGCTCCGGGGCCTGCTTCTACATTATCATATTGCGCTTTCTTGAAATACAGAGGTTTTGCGATATAATTGTGCGATATATTTTTCATCTTGTAGTTTTATACATTTTAAAAACTGTGCCCCCACTCCATGCCCCCCCCCCTCCATACTCTTACGATTTGTTCAGGAGCCCAAAGAATAAGTGTGAAAAATATCTTATGCCGATTGGTCAAAT
>NC_046658.1:72830542-72846818 GCF_010883055.1 Belonocnema kinseyi
CTGCCCCACCCCTCCGTATGCCACCCCATACACTTACAACTTGTATGGGAACCCAAAGAATGTCTGTCCAAAATTTGGCGCCGGTTGTCGAAAACTTTATAGATTTCCATTACTCGTGTAGAAATTTGTTCATAGGCCTGAGCGGGCCCAAGCCAGGAAAAACCAGACCCTGGCCTGGCGATCAAGCCTGGGTCAAGCTAGGATGAAATGCTAAATCTCGCCGGGGCCTGGCTCGATCGCCGAGTCTGGTCCTAGCTTGACTCTAGCTTATTATCGATTCTGCTCAGCGCCATTTTATTTTTAGGAAGGTTTGTTTTTCTTTTATAAAAAATGTATCAAATCTGAAACCATCCATTTTATGCGTATCACACTATCACATATCTTGCTGCTCTTTTTTATGCATAAACTTGATATAATGTTAAGAAAGTTTTTATCAAGAACGTCAAGTTGACAAAAACTGATCATGGATTATCAAGCATGGAAGCGTTTGACGTGGAAAATCTAAAATGAAAACTTCATTAGCACTATCCACCGTATTCTTTTCATACACGCCCCTCTCCATACATGTGCAAAATATCAACGAGTAGTTTAAACTAATCATGAACGTGTATTTTAATTAAAAACATCAGTAATATGAAACTGCTTGACACTTGCTTGTCGCTCCGTTAGTCTCGATGTTCGGGTTATTTCGGAAGTATTCGGTTTGCGTCGCGTCCACAACGGAAACCAATCCTGTTGTCGACGCTACGCATGTGTAGTGTGAAAAGATAACAGAATTGGGAGCACCATTATCTATCCGGGCTCGAGCTATAGCCTCTAGGAAATACAAGCTAAAACCAGGCTGGGGGCCCCCGGCCTGGCCCAAGCATGGACACTGGGAGTAAATTGGCGATTTCTACACGGGTAGGTACCATCTTCAGTGCCTAATCTACACGTGTATAAATGTTCAAGTCGATCTATGCAACGGTGTGGACGCTATCGAGCCTCTACGGGACAAATTTGAATTTTATATAGCAGATTTACGAAATGCTAAGTGATTTTGACATTTTCACCTCCTTATTCAGAGCAGTTTCGCGGAAAAAACTGGGGGTTCACTAAAGTTGCGGCTCGAATAAAAGATGGTATTATTTAGAACTTGAGCATCAATAGATATCGGTAGAGAGCCAAAAGGGTTCTTTTAGAACGCTCTTGAAACGAACATGAAGACACATTCACAAACTTGTACATGAACATGCCTTTATGTTGGCAACTTTGCTACATAACCTGCAAATGATATTTGTCAAGTCATTATATTTATTTTAATTGTGGTACTATTTTGTAATTTAATTATCTTCATTAAGTTATGTCCATCAGAGTTCGATTACATGCGTGCTTTAAGGTAAATATTGTGTTATTAATTAAACATAATATCCAAGTATGGGCAAAGCGAAAAATAGATTCTTTAAAAATAGGTTCAATTACAATTAAGACCCTTTAGAACTCCAAATGTAATATCATTTAGAGCTCATTTATCGTTTTGGGTTCCTTTTTAGCGAGTGGGGTCCATTTTTGTTGCAGCTCCTTTGGAAACAAAAATGGGTTCCAATGGAAATCTCAGTTTTTTCTGTGTTATACTGTTACGGTTACAAAAAAACCCTCTACATTTCATGATAAGTAAATATTACATTTTTTTCTGTGTGTAAATCTAAAATGTATAGAATAAATAAAAGTAGAAATACACAGAAAAACGCTGGTGTTAAATTTGTTGCAGCTCAAATTTTATTGGTCTCTCAATGAGCATTTGAAACAATTTTCAAGTCTCAAATGTATTCCTCTGAACGTAGGTGCACATCTGGGCATCTAAGGGAAAGTATCATTTGGAGACTGAAGTTTGGTTCAATGCCGAGAGTTGTGGAGTGCTGAACCGCGCTGTCAGCCATTTGAACACCTGTCAAAGCATCCCGTGCAGAAATTGCCAAATTTGTGCCTTTTTTCCGACTTGGGCCAGATCTGGTACACAATTTTGTGGTTGTTAAGTTTGACCCCGCCTGGATCCCGACTTAAGAGCCAGTAGATGGCGCTCCATTCATTTTGGGGACTAAAGTGGGTTGACTCCAAATCGCCCAAGTTTCAACGTAAAGTGTCAAGCGTCAAAAATATTTCCATTATTTTTTGGAAAAGTCACAAAATAAGTGGGAAAAAATGCCAAAAGTGAGCACAAGACGAATACGTAGGTATAGTATACTTCAAAATATTCCTGAATTACGTGTTGAAGACTATAATAAGTAAATTTATTAAGAATGTTAAGATGAAACCTAACCTCGAAATGAGATTATTTATTTATAAGAAAAGTAGCAAACGTAATATTTCATTTGTTGAATGTGAAAACGAATTAGATCAACAATGACGTCATAAACATATTTATTTTCACGTATTTTTAGGTGATTTGATACTTTCCACAATTACGTCCAATATAGAAATTGAAATCAACTTCAATTTAGAAATTAAAACCAAAAATATATTGCAAAATACTTAAATGGTTTATCATGCACAAATGCTGATTGTTATGTTGCGTCGTTTGACTTAATAATATTATTTTATTTAAGAATCCCTTTTAATTAAGAATAAAAAAAAAAATTAATATGGACTTGATCGGGGCCAGGTATGATTATCTCTGGGCGCAGCGCTTGGACCCCAATCGGGCATCTCGTTTCATTTCGAGTCTGGCCCCATCTAGATAGCCTGATTTGGGACAAATTCTGCCCGATCTGGCCCCGATCAGATCCAATTTGGAATTTCTGCACGGGATTTATTCGAATTGCGATATTAGGCTAAATAATTGTTAATGAGGAAACTAATTGAAATAATATTTGCCTAATTTTCAATTTTCTTTCATTTAACAGTGTGTACTAGTCATTTTGAATAAAATGATAACTTCCTAATGCAACTTCCAAATGTTATGTTTAGTCATGGCCGTCGATATTTAAACTAAAGCCGGGATGTGTAGAAAAAGTCATGACCGTCTACATATATAATTAGTTATTTTCACTTCAACCACCAGCTAAATTCACATTTCTGAATACAGAAAATCTAGAGCAAATTTCTTCGAACAAACAGGCATCAATTAAGATGCAGAGGGTCACGACTTAGTTTTTACATCCCGGCTTTGGTGGTTTGAACGAAAGAAACAGTGTCTAAATTATGCTTTTCCCCTAGATTCTCCGAATGAACCTATGTGCCTCAAATTTGTTGCAACTCACTTGAACACCGATTTCGGTGTACAATGGAGGATCGGCGATTTTCTGTGTATCCATAAAAGATTAAAGTGTCATATACTGGATCTATAGAATATTATAGGAATAACCCATTTACGATTTTATACGTGCATATACGTGGGTTGTGAAAATAAAAAAATTAGAAAAATTGTAATAATAAAAATCGTGACTTTTTTCTATTGTGTGCTATAGGGGCTATATTCAATGAGAAATCTTGAGAGTTAGTAGATTTAGTACATTCACTAAAAAAGCTACTCAATTTATTTTTCAGCAACCTTATGCCTTAAATTTCTGTCGAGGGGCTACACTCAAAAAAATGTCTGGCTACATATGCCTTCACTATTTTTTTCTGGTTAAAGCAACCAGAATTCTGGTTAAATTTATCTGAAATTCTGATTAAAACAATTAGAATTCTGGTTAATTTAACCAGCCATTTTTTAGGGTATTCACTACGAATCTGGAAATCTTAAAACTGTCAATGTGGCAATGTGTACTAAATTCTTAAAGAGAGTTTCAAGATTTCGTTGAGATTGCCAGGAGTTCCAATATATTCGCCTCTGCTCGAGATCAGAATTCACGTGGGATTCTACAGACTCGGCTACACTCAGCGGCTTTCGGATTCAGTCGGCTGTTCGTTCCACGCGTAGGAGTGTACTTAGGAATGCTCCTCGCCACATCACCTCTGCCCACGCGAAAGATTTCCAAAATTTTTCGCAAATGCTAGATTGCTGAGAGACTTCCAAGAGTTCCTCCAAGAATTCTCTTAAGGTAGTTGTCGTGTCAAAAGTTAGATATCTGAAAAAATAGTTTTTCTATGATTTTAAGAATCAAAATATTATAACTGATATCATTGAAAATAGAAAACATTATTTTTTGTAAAAAATATAAAAATTGAATTTTTTCTGACCGTCGCTTTTTACCAATTTTTTTTTAAATGATTGCATTCTAATAAATGACGGCTTATTTTTTCCGTGAAAATATTCTCTACAACTCTACTATTTCAACTTTTGTTGTAAATTTTTCTGTGGCTTCTTTGATGGCTATAAATCGTAAGAACAATTTTAAAAAAATTTTAAACAAATAATTATATTTTAAGATTATTTAGTTATTTTATAAATTGGTAAGAAGCGAGAGTCAGAAAATATGTAATTGCAAAAAACATGGTAAAAATGAAGTTTTTAAACAAATTTTTATGTTCTTCATTAAAACGAATGTTTTTTATTTAAAATGATATCAATTATAATATTTTAATTCTTAAAATCATAGGAAAAAATATTTTTTTCAGATTACTCACTTTTGGCACGACATCTACCTTAAGGTTTTCCGCACATCAATCTAAGGCTTCTTAGTGAGGAGCACCTCGATTTCAGTTACTTCAATATCCTGAATCTATCGAATTTTTTCAAATATTACTAACAGTGTAGTATAAGCCCTTAACGGCCAATTTATCCCTATCCGTGCATTGGGACTATTTTGGAAAAGTCCCAAGAGTTCAAATCATAAACTATTTCGCCTATGAGCTCGATGAAAGCAATCGGCAAATTCAAATGAAGGTTGCACGCACCTGTATAAGGTTTTATGAATAAAATGACATTTTAGCAATAAACTTGGTCTTTTTAGAGCTTTTAGATGAAATGCGAAGAAAAAGGCATCAGGCTCACTGCTTAGAAAAATGTACTATGACGTGATCCCAGAGGTAAAGATACTACAGAAAAAACGTCGTTTAACTTCATTAAATCGGAGAGAAGTGGGGATTCCCATCCGTCATTTGCTTTTTGCGCTTTTTGCTAAATTGTATTAAATCAGTTCTAATTTGTCTGGGGCGAACATCCATCCGGACTTACCCCGGACATGTCCTCATTTTAGGGCTTGTGTGAGTTGTCAATTCACAAGATAAAGTACAGTGACACTCTAAGACTGAGCCGGTTCTGGGGCTGGAGGAGGTGGGGAATTACTCAGATAGAGTGCTGTTTCGTAGAAAAGGCTTTTGTTTTTTCACGCCTAAACGGCTGCCGCTCACTAAATAAATGTCCCATTGCTATAAATGCATGAACTCCTTGTGACAGATAAATATATTTTGAATTTAGTTAATATTATTTTGTATTAAATTATCATTTCTTTGATATAAATAAACCTAAATTTTCGATTCAAGTATGGAAAAATTATTGATTCAAATTTGTCCGAATCAGTTCAAAGAATCGAACTCTTTGGATCAAATATATATTTCTTTGAACGACTAATCACGTCTCCACTAATGTAGAACTTTTTGAATCAAGGAAATCATTTTCTTGAATGTAACAAATATGTATTTCATTCAAGAAAATATGGCGAAATAATTTATTTCTTCAGATCAAGAAGAGATATGTGTCTGGCTTGAATAAAAATTACTTCTGTTAAAGAATATTTTCTTGATGCTAAGAAATAGGATTCAAGTAAATTTATTTACTAATGCTGCTATGAATGATTTTTTCAGTGTATGTCTAATACTGGAATAATAATAAGTATCGGTGAGTATCTTTTATATTCCAACATAAATCATAAAACTAATAATTTTCTAGCACTTTTGAAGTTCTTATGAATTCATTACCACTACCTTAGTGGAAAAATCTTCTGGCGTTGGCAAGCCCCAGACTAGACAATTTCTACTCTAATCTGGCGCAGATCCGCCGGTCTAGTCTGGAGCTGACCAGACCTGTACAGTACTAGCCTAGTACACCAGCATAATTACAAAAGTGCAAGTTTCAAACTTTTTGTTTAATTTTAACACCCACTATTGCTATACTCTACAGAGATAACAAAAAAGGTATTCAAAAAAAAAAACAATTGATTGCGAGTATTTTGTCTATAAATGTTAATTGTTTCTGCTTAGAATGAATATACATATACTACATTTTTAAACATTATATAAACAAATAACATTTTTAACGATACGGGGTTTCGAACCTTCATCTATACCTGAATATATCGTCTAGCAGTCGGGAACCTTAGCCACCACTCTATAGACTATAGAGTGGTGGCTACCACTCTATATTTTCTTGCAAAACATTTTTTTACATATATTTTTTGTAAACAATTTTTTCGAAAATTTTTTCTAAGCAATTTTTATTCTAAATTTTTGTAAAACAATTTTTTGCAGACATTTTTTTCAAAAATTTGTTTAAAAATAGTGTGAGTTTCTTCTTTTGTATAATTTTAGACACTTTGAGAGTTCTTCGAAAAAGTTGAAACAAAATTTGGCTGATTGGTTCTTAGACGTCATCAGATCTGGGCCAGATCTGACATCAGGCAGCCAGAAGATTTTTCCACTAGTTTATTCATTTTTATTTTGACATTTAGTAAAAAAATAATAAAAAATACTCCTCAAAATCTGTGAATGAACCGCTGCAAAATTCGCAATTTTTTTTTAAATTTCAAAACTTTTTGCAAAGATTGTATAGCCTCTTGTATTAATGAAATTTTCTACATTAATAGAATAAAGTAATGTTTTTGCCCATTTTTAATGCGTTTCAAAATAAAGTTCATAACTTTTTAGCGATTTTATTCCACAAGTTATGAATATTTTAGTGTTCCGCATTTGGACAAATTCTTGACGAAGTTGCCTAAACCAGGACGAGCTGTCGCTGACTGTCTTAGTTTCGGACACTTGAACATGAGTTGCACAATTGCGTTTCCAATTACTGAGACGGTCACTTTCGCCGTGTTTTCAATTAAATTTCGCAGTATTGCGTTAGTGACATTAAAAATATTGTTTGTAAACTCCACGCTTGCTGTGCAATTGATTATTTATTCTTAAAAAGTTGCTCAAAGTACTTTATTTCAACATAAATTTAATTTTTAGTTTTGTTTTAATTTAACTTTTTCGTTGAAAATGTATATTTTCGAGTAAAAAATATAACTGTTTTGAAGAAAACTCGTCTTTTTGGCATAAAAATTTATTTTTTGTGGTTGAAAAGTGTACTATTATATTTTTTATTTAGGATTTCTATTGATTAAAATAATACACCAAACTCTCACTTTCAGTCGAGTGTCGGGGGTTGCCATCAAATAGCCTTGCCCTGATTCCGGAGGGATCAAAACGTAAACAGTGATATATCTATATGTATAATGTCGCAACCGCTCTCTTTCTGCGTCCTAGTCCTATCTCAAATTTTATAGTTATGAAAAGAGCTGATTAAAAGTGCAAATTATTGCCGAAATTTCGTTTCATAACAAGTAATATTGAAAAGCCTCGGTGGCTCAGGCGTTGCATTTGAAGCTTGCGGACCAGGAGGCCTCGATTCCTGTGTCGGAACTAATCATAAGCTGTAGGTCTAGTCGAGTTTAAGGAGACACGGAAAAAAGTTAGCGATCTCGATAATATGCAACTGTATATTATCCTCTTGCGACAAATTTCATCTAATCTTCCAGTCAAAGAATTCTGTTTATATAAAAAATATATTAATGCGGTCAAAAATAATACAGGACAGGTACGAGGACGATGCTTTTTGTGTGCTCTCTAAATATGAATCAGATTTAGAAAGTACATTTTTTATAAATGGATGAGATTAATGTTTGATTTTTGTAAATCCGACATATAGAGCCCCCTTCTCACAATTTTATCAATCGTGCCGGTTCTCAAAAAACGCTGAAAAAATGAGGGACATAAACATAAGAAGTTGTTGTCGGCGAAAAATTATCTATTTGTACACATCAGGAAGTCTACTCTGACAATATTATCTTTGCATTGAAATGCTGTCACACCTTCACGGAGAAAAATAGATATTGAAAAGTGGATATTAAAAACTTTGATATTTACCATAATATATAGATATTACAGCATAATATCTAATATATTCTATTCAATATACAAGATATTAAAGGCAATATATGTGTATCTTGAAAATTCGTCGTGTGTGTTCACAGAAAAAACGAAAGATAAAGTTTGCATCGATTCTAGGTGAAAGATTCATCGCAACAAAAATTAACCTTGTCGGATAAACTTTACATGAATCGAAGATAATTTTCGATTTTTAACCTTGCCTGGATAATCTTTCGTCTTGCAATCGCTCCATTTCTATTCGAGATGTAGCGAGGATTGCGACGCCAGCGCTATCTATCGTCGTTTAACTTCATTAAATTGGAGAGAACCGGGGATACCCACCTTTCAGTTGCTACTTGTGCTTTTTGCTAAATGGTATTATGTAAGTTTTAATTCCTCTACAATAGTCTAATTTATTTCGGAGGAAATATATCAGTAAGAACAATTTTTTTTCGTGTTTCCTATTACTGATTCTACATGTTTTACCAAAATTTGCTCACTTCCGCTTCACGCAATAGATGAGATCAAAATTATTCTCCTAACCTCGGTGAAACTTCTGCCGAAATATTTTTAATTTTTAACCACTGCAAGTCTTACCTAAAACAAATTGTAACTTTGTTTTTTCTGTGTCGTTTTAACCCTAGTGTCCCAATTTATAGCTCGAATTCACTCATACATTGCCGTTTTCCCATTGCTGCTAAGGACGCCGTAGCAGACGACAGCTTTATTCCATCGTAGGATAAGCTTTCGCCAAATAGCGTGTAAACTTTAACAGCGAGAAATTTTACATGTAACAAAATTTAACTTCAGTTTTTTCTGTGTAGGGGTTTTTCGGATATATATTGCGTTATAAGTTTCGTTGGAAATGGATTAATTGTTTTTGGATATATCATAATTTTCTCAAGAAAATGAGGATTCAGCTAGAGGCATTTTTCATATTAGCCTTAAACAGTGTGATATCCGTTCTTCACGAAATTGCATATTTGTGAAAAAAGGCGAATGCTTAAGGATTCGGATATCGAATACCAGAGGACTACGATATAAGATTCTTTAGAATTTTATAGAAAATGGCATGCTTTGCAGGTAATTGTTGCACAATTAAAAAATACTTCTCGAATATCTTAGATTCTGCCCTTTCATATCTTTGATATTGTCACCCGTGCAGAAATTTCCCCGTTGGCTCTACTACAACAAGGTTTCTGTTTGGATCCCGGTCGGTCTACCCCTGGCTGGATTTCATGAACAGGAACCGGTCGGAAGCCGATCGGACTACATTTTTCTCGAATCGCCAAGTCGGGGGCCGGCTAGTTACTGGCCGGGCCAACCCTGGTTGTATTTCATGGTCGAAAGCCGATCGGGCACTGGCCAGGATTTTTTGTTGGAAAAATTATACACTTTTTAGGAGCTGTGATGTTATCAAAGAAGTAATTATGGATCTTAGATGAATTGTTATTTGAAAAGTATAGTTTAAAGATTTATTGGATCAGTGAAATAGAAATCAGCTGTTTTAAATTCTTTAAAAAACAAAACAGTAATTTTTTTGAATGTTTTAACTTATTAAATAAAATTGTTATCGATCCTGCCTAGTGGAAATTGGTCCTTTTTTATACAAGTCAGGTTTTCCCTACGCTAGGTTAGCATTCTGCTATGAATCTTGTGAGATACTACTGAGGAATGTAACGCTGCTTCGAGTGAGTAACGGACTAGGAAATCTAGAAGGAATCTATTTCGTTACTTTCGAGGTACTTACGTACTTACGGCCTTAGCCCGCTCGTTCCTATTTCCATCCTAATCTTTAGCGTTAAGGGTCACACTCAACAATGTC
Organism: Belonocnema kinseyi; assembly: GCF_010883055.1. Taxonomy (NCBI): domain Eukaryota; kingdom Metazoa; phylum Arthropoda; class Insecta; order Hymenoptera; family Cynipidae; genus Belonocnema; species Belonocnema kinseyi. The sequence goes on from NC_046658.1 coordinate 72,840,420, forward strand.
GTTTCGAAGTGTTTGAAGGGCAGTATTTCACCCCTTTCGTTTTTTCGCATATTAAAAAAATCTGCAAAAATTAAAAGTGATCAGTAAAAATTCACACATTAAAAAAATTTGATTGTATTGGAATATCGTATTCTTATTTGTATTTAATTATCAGTTTGATAATGATTTAATAAATTATCATTGATAAAATACTTATTGATAATTATTATTCAATAATTATAGGTTTTTAAATTTATTTATTTGTATTCAATTTTAATTATATAATACAAACAAATATATTTATTCGTATCCAAATCCATGTATATGAAATACATTTTTTTCTATTTTTTTCATTTACCTGGAAATAACTTATTCAATTATTTGTTTCTTTTGCGGAAATTTCTCATTCGATTTCATGTTTGTATCCTTCTTCGGTCCCAACGGTAACAGACCGTAATGTTATGACTCAGTCGCAACACAAAATGATTGAAAAGGAGCAATTCATTACCGCACTGTTTCTCAATCAGCTGATTGATCGCAAAGCCACAACAACAGCTTTTCCCTCGCTTTTACTCGCAAAACCCTTGACAAGAAAAATCGCTTGTTCCAAGCAAGGAAAATCTATCAGAAATCAGTAGTGGTCTTTCGTGTGAAAACTTATTAGGAAATCGTAGTTAGTTTGTATCCAGGTACTGGCAAAGAAAAACTAATCTCGTATTGAATGAGGAAAATTCACTGATTACTACTCAGGGATGTCCTCATTCAAATCTGTTTAGGAAATTCTAGATGGATGTATATCGCCTTTTTGCGTCTGGCGATTGCATTGACACTCCATAATTAGTCCAGTCATCTGATCGGAAACATAGGGCGAAGATGGTAATTTCTGGGGCAGTCATTTTTTTTCTCTTAAGTACTACATTTTAGGGTGCATAATAAGGTGTTAGGTTCTGTGAACAGAATTTCGTCCCGGAACACGGACATTTTTTTGGGAAAAAGTGCAAATCATCACATTCCATTGGATTGGTGCTTTCCTGTGCATTTTAGAGGTAAAAGTGCTCTCACAAAAATTAAAGTATTGGAAGTAGAAACATTTTATTTTTTTAACTTACGCAGAATTAAGTCCTCTTTTATTCATTCTCTAGGAACTTTCTTCTGTGACAACCCCGAAACTAGCTATTTACAAAAACCGGAACTCTGGGCATTTACCTATAAATTCAGGTCGAAATAGGTCACCTTTGGCAGGTGGTAACTCGCGATCTTATATTATAGTTAGGAAAATATATATATATTTTTTTTAAATTACAAGTATTGACGTCTACTTTAATTTATCTGCTGACCATTTTTAGATCTGGCCATCAGGATCCAAGCTACAGAGAATCAAAAAAAAATGTGATTTTTCGCAAAAAATTGGAAAAAATAGGGTTTTTTGAGAGGCCATAACTCTGAGACTATTCGTGATAGAACAAAGTTTTTTTTAGTTTTACGCAGAATTTTATCTACTTTAATGTTTGTAAAAACACTTTTACCTCTCAAATGCACAGAAAAGCACTAATCTAATGGAATAAGATATTTTGCACCTTTTTTCAAAAACATTTTCGTGTTCCGCCACGAATTCTTGTTCACGCAACCTTACCTCATATTATGCACCCCCAAATGAATTACGTGAGAGAAAAAAAAGACTGTCCCAGAAATTACCATCTAAAAGTACCAGATGACTGGAATAAATTTTCATTTTCGCACTTCGAAGAAAGATGCACGTTGCACTCTCGTCGCGTCATTTTCTCGAAGTTTGAAAATAAAATCGAGATCCGTAATTAAAATCAACCTTATTTCAGTAATCATTTTGAAAACCACACTTAGTTCGCGGATAATTATTATTTTTAATTACACTATACTGGTGTGAATACATTTTTTTCTTTCTTCCTTCCTAACCTAAATTCACCACGTGGTTTCCAACGTAATACAATTGCTATGAGATTCTATTATCAGTGTTTAAATTCGACTCCAATTTTCTCGCCAGAATTGGTTAACTTGATTTGACTTTAAAAGTTCACCGTATTTTTTACGATGAGCCTTAAAAGACAAAACTAGTTACCAATTTTTCGCCTGAAACAACATTTTTTAACCGCTTTGTTGCCGGATTATCCGAGTGGATCCCGGACAGTATTCAAGCCGAGATCCGATCAGTCTACCGTGACGTTTTTAGCTGGATCCCGACCGGATTCCCCGACCAGCACCCGCCTCAAACCGCGGCTATTCGGCCGACACCTGGCCGGATCCCTGATTGAATTCCTACACGAGCAGTTAAAATCTTTTTAGTATCTACGGGTGCCTTATATCTATTTTTCTCCGTTTTGCCGAAGTAAAGAAATACTTTATATAGATAAAAGCACAGAGCGAATAATGGTAAGGTAAAGATGTTATAAGCTATAATTAGCATAATATATCATATATATGTTTCAAGGATCAAAATAGATATTATTTGTAATTGTAATAATTGTCGTTTATGAAAACGCATGTCGCCGTTATATATCTGTAGTATATATTTAATATGCCATAAATATTGCCTCAGGTGCAGGAAAAAGTGGGGTATGGTGCCTGTGTCAGACGCGAGTTATCGGTTGGCTGACAGTTTGTGAGACTTGATCGACAAAAAAAATCAGTGTTTGAGAGAGGTCAGAGTCAATACGTAATTGGTACCGCAAGTTGAGACATCATCTCGCAATTATTTTGAAAAAATCTTTTTTTACTGTAAGTATCTTCAGTTAAAAAAATTTAATTACAGACACCCTGTAACTTTTTCAGAGCATGTCAACAAAAATTTACAGATCAAACTTAGATTTTGTTTTTTTTTGGGTAGCTGGTCAGCGCCAAACCTGGACCAGACCATACTGCTAGGGTATTAAGAAAAAAAATTGTGCTTTGCTAGTGTGAATTTCTTATTTTCCATCATTTTAAGCACTCTGTAACTTTTTCAAAATATGTCCAAAAGGACATATATCCAAGCTCGCTGGTCAGCGTTAGGCCTGGGCCAGGCCAGACCTCCTAGACTAAACGGTCTAGATTAGGTCAGTCCTGGGCCAGACTTTCATCAGACTAGACAGTGTAGAAAACTCCAGGCCTGGGCCAGACCTATAACAGACTGCCAGTACATTTTTCTACACGGGTTAGAATACAAAATGTAATTATTTACATGTTCTGAGCACCTCGGGTTCTTGCATCGAAGATTTTCATAAAAGGTTTCCCGGTGTAGTCCAGTGAAAACGAGCAAAAAGAACATCGAAACAAACTTTTCAAAGACTTAATTGATGTACGGAAATTCAATAATGACTAATTTAATATTAAAAAAATTACAGCTTAATCGCAACGTTTTCGAGCTTTCTCCTCTCCGAAAAGTCTTTGCTCTATACCTCTCAGCTCTCACCGCGAAATCTAAATCATATTAAAAATAAAAAAATTATTATTCATAGTATTTCACATTATCTGGAGTAAAATTAATTTGACTTTGTTATGTCTTCAATTAAACTCAATCAAGACATAGCCAATACATGCTCAAGACGTTTTACTAATATATATGTATAATCTCAATAATCAATATACACAGAGAGAAATGGATTTTGAAATCTGAAGTAAAAGTACCAGGCCATAGTAAAATAATAAGCTAACTAGATGAATAGTAGAAACGACATAAAATTGCGATAAGAAATGATATTCCACAGGACTTATAGTACTGTTTCTGCATAAACTGTGAAAAATGTTTGCAATTTGAATATACATTTAATATACATTTGTATCTAAAATCTAAAACCTCGGTACATGAAATCGGCTTTAAGAGACTATGTATACTAAATTTCATATACCTCATATTGATCATGTATTAGAAAAATCAGATATTAGCACTTTACACACATTAAAAACAATGTTAGCAGTAATTTCCAATTATAAATAATAATAAAACATAATATTTTCTGCTCTATAAATTTAAATTACACTGGTTTTTTGAGAGAAAACGTTCAATTAGGCAAATAATTAAGCAACCTAACCCCCAATCACATGTACCCACGTTATAATTTTAACATTCACACCGAATTTTAGACAAAATTCCACCCGTTTAATGAAGAAATTTCCCCGGTTGGTCCTACGACTACAACAATGTTTCTAGTTGGATCCCGGCCGACCCTTGGCTGGGTTTCATGAGCAGGAACCGGGCCGCACGGGCTACAATTTTCTCGAGCCTTGACATTATCAAAGACGTAATTATGGATTTTACATGAATTATTATTTGAAAACTATAATTTAAAGATTTAGTAGATCAGTGAAACAAAAATGAGCTTTTCTAAATTATATGAAACAAAAAATAATTTTTTCGAATGTTTTAACTCATTAAATACAACTTTTATCGATTCTGCTATGTGCAACAGCAGAAATGTTACAATTTTTATAATATTGTCTATTTTCAAACACTGTTTAGTCTCTACACTTTCAAATTTACCGCCATGTATGACACCTTTTGCTTCTGGCGTCTGCGTAGACACTCAATAATTTTCAGTTTCGCACTTTGAATGAGGATGCGCGTTGCACATAGGTCACGTCATTTCTTCGAAGTTCGCATTTAAAATCGAGATCCTTAATTAAAATCAACCTTATTTCTATAGGGGAGCGGCGGGTAATGTGGCGCACATGTTATAAAAAGCTCCGTTAAAAGTTAAATATGTTCAAAACTGTGGTAAAATAACATAGAGCACGTAAATCAATATCTTATGTACGCTACGCGTATGATTATTATTGAATTTACGTCTAATAAAGAAGTTAATTATCAAGTTTCGTAAAAAGTGTGCCTGCGCCAAGTTATCCTTCCTGGTTGGCTAAAGTGACGCGCTCTTAGTGCAATTTCGGAAAGGGAAGTAAAAATTGTTTACTGAGTTCAATGAAATTAATTTTGGGTAAATGATGAGTTTAAATAATTACTTATAAATTGTGTGCAACTTGAAAGTTATATATTATGTTTTTTTTTTTAATTTGGAAAAATACTACTGTACTTTTTCATTACTTTTTGGTCACTTTAAAAATACACGCATTATTATTATTATTATTATTATTATTATTATTATTACTATTATTATTACACCATTAAGCCATTTCCCTTTCGGGGTAGGCGTGACTCACTCGGTAGGGGAAAGGAGTAGTGTGTGGAAGGGATAGAGATTTTTCAGATTGATCCAGAATTCTGGTGCTATTTAAGTAAATAAACACGTTCGTTCCGCAACACTGCTCCGACCCAGGTTGCTGAGCAATCTCTCTAGCAATCACCCCAAGCGAAGAACCTCACGAAGTCGTTATGTAAGGTTCCCCACTTGGGTCCATTAGTGGCCAAGGTCTTTTGTTTCAGGCGTCATTCGCTCTACTGACACTCTTTTTATTAACTATTTGCCGCCATACTTTCCTGTGCTGGCATACTTCTCTAGCTTCTTTTATGTCCATGCATTTTTTCATGCAGGTTCCCGTGTTTCTGTGACTTCTTATGTCTCTTCTAAGTAGGGTCTCATTCACACATTCTAATCATTCTTTCCGCGGTCTACCTCTGGGCACGTTGCCATTTACTTTACCTTGATACACTTGTTTCGTTAGTCGTTCATTTGGCATTCTCTCAACATGTCACTATACGAAACAGTACACATAAGAAATACAGTACAGTAAATACCTCTCTCTATAAATCAATAAATTTATGTAAATGAGGGTGCGCCACATTAACCGTTGCGCCACATTACCCGCCGCTCCCCTAATCAGCCTGAAAACACTACTTAGTGCGCGGATGATTATTAAGTTAAATTAAACTACATTTACTGTTTTGTGTACATTTGTCCTTTCATCCATACTGACCTAAAATCACTACTTGGTTTCCAAAATAAAACAATTGCTAGGAGATTCAATCAACAGTGATTGAAATTCTACTCCAATTTCCTCGCTAGCATTGTTTAATTTGATTTATAACTTGTAAACTTTACCGTATTCTTTACGATGAGTCTTAAACGGCAAAACAAGTTAGCAATTAATTTTCGCCAGAAGCAACCTTTTTAACTACTTTGTGGCCAAATTACCCACCGGCTCCCGGCCGTAATGAAGCCTGGATCCGACCAGTTTACCGTAAGATTTTTAGCCTAATCCCGGTCAATTCCCCGACCAGCGCCCGGTTTAAACCAGGGATATCCGGCTGGAACCCAGCCGGATCCCTGATTGGATTCCTATACGGGGCACGTTGCACTTTAATCACAAGTAGAAATTTATTCGGCGAATTTAAGGTTATTACTTTATTTTTAAATATTTTACAATAATTAAACGCATAAAAAAACTTGGTGTTTTCACTCTGTTTTACCGACTTTAATATACATGATTGTATATTAATTTTACAACATGATGTTA
>NC_046658.1:72846918-72861883 GCF_010883055.1 Belonocnema kinseyi
GCACATGTATATTGAATTTCGAGCAGATTTTTTAACAGTTTAGTAAATGTCATTATTTTTTGAAATTATAAAAATCTCAACACTTTAAAGCTGTAGTCGATATGAATTGTATGGTATCTTGAGACGTAGGAGTAAGTTTTTTTGTGTGTTGTATTACTGACTTTTATCCTACAGTTATTTGTGCTATGCTACATGCATATTAATCTGAAACAGTGAGGGGTACTCGCGTTCGCAGATGATAAGGTTGTCATGGCAGAATCAATCGAAGACTTACAAAGAATCTTGAACAAACGAAATACATGTATGGAGAAGGTTACAAACGACAGTACAAAAGGTCGGCAGAGCAGGACCGATTATCAGAAGTAAAAATATATCTAATAAAGCAAAAATGGCAATATATAATTCTATATTTGTACCACCTACACTGGTAAAAAAGTTCGGAATTCTACAACACTTATAGTACATATCATATAATACATATCAGCGGGTTCGTAAGGCGAAAATTATACACAAAGAATACACGGAATTAATAAAATCAAGGAATTCATCAAGTTCAAGAAATTATTGGAATTTACGAAATTCATGGAATTCGCGGAATTAACGGAATTCACCGAATTCAAGGAATTCACAGAATCAAAAGAATTTATGGAATTCAAGGAATTGACGGCATTCGTGGAAGTTAATGAATTCCATGCATCCCGCGAATTTCGTGATTTCATTCAATTTGACGAATTCCTTGAATTTTACGAATTTTTCGAATTCCGTGAACTTTTTGAATTCTACGAATTCCGTGAATTTCACGAATTTAGTTAATTCCGTGAATTCCGTGAATTCCGTGGATTATGGGAATTCCTTGAAATGTATAACTTTTGCCAATTCCATGAATACCGTGAAGTCCATGAATTTTATTAATTCCTTCAATTTCGTGAAATGAGTCAACGGTGTTGATTCATATTGTCATTGGTTTGGCTAAACATGTTACTGACCACTTCTTGATGCGTGTTTCGAATACAGACATCGCTTGTGTCGCTAAAGCTACTAGGATTGGTTCTATTCGCTGATCATGGGCGCTTAGCGTGCGGCCCTCTGGCGAAGGGTACACTGTTATTATCGATGTGCGCACTAGTTACTAATGTTACTTTGGATACCATTTCTGTCTTTAAAAAAGTAATTACTTAGTCAAGTTCAAATCTTGGGCGCTTAGCATTTAATCGTTTCGAGAAGCGCACAATATAACTCATTGGTTTGGCTAAACATATTACTGACTACTTTCTGATGCGTGATTCTTATAGTGACATCGCTCTTGTCGCTAAAGTCACTAGGATTGGTTTTATTCGCTGATCTTGAGCGCTTAGCGTTCAACCCTCTTGCGAAGGGTAGAATGTTATAATCGGTATGTGCGCACTAGTTACTAATGTTACTTTGGGTACCATTTCTGCCTTTAAAGAAGTGATTAATTAGTCAAGTTAAAGTCTTGGGCGATTAGCGTTTGATCGTTTTGAGAAGTGCGCTATATGAGTCAACGGTGTAGGCGGAAATATGAGAGACCACGATCTGAACCGTCATTTCTATGTTGACATCGCTTTTGTAAGAAAATCTGTTGTAATTCGTTTTATTTACTGATCTTGAGCGCTTAGCGCCTTATAGCGCTAAAACTGTCCATTTTTTTGGATTTTTTTTACGAATATTTCATCCGGCACTTCTAACCTTAAAAAATACAAAGTTTCAGCTAAATCCACCGAAAGCCATTTTCCCATACATTTAGTGCGGGGTCCTTTAAAACATAATACAAATTGTTGCTTAAAAGTACAAAAATGTGCAACTATATTATCTTCAGTTCTAATACAGATATTAAAGCGATTCAAACTGAAAACTGTAATGGATAGGCTATGTATTTATTTTCAGTCTCCCGGAAGGACAATGTGAAAGTGAAAATCGCGATATGTTCTGAATGCTTGGATGGCACCTGGCCACGGGCCGAAGAAAGGGACCAGCGGTTGGCAGTAAAAAAAAAGCCCCCCCCCCCCTGCTTTCTGTCACTTGTTTTCCAACAAAAAAAAATGTCTAAAAATATCGCGATTTTCACAAAAAATAAGACTAACACATGCTTACGGGTGATTGAAAATGAATACAGAGCCTATCCATTACAGTTTGCAGTTTAAATCGCTTGAATATCTGTATTAGAACTGAAGATAATATAGTTGAACATTTTTGTACTTTTAAGCAACAATTTTTATAATTTTTTTTAATTTCTCAACTACAACTGGTTCACAACAGTTTTCCTCATACTCATGAATTTTTTCAAATTTTTCCCATCGCCCCTTGTATAAGCAATAATGCTCTAAACTTGACTGTTCTTAAATGTACCCGAAAATCCTGACTTTTTTCACATTTTTGAGTCTGCTAAGCGCAAAAATTTTGTTCATAAACATCTTCTAGCTCATTTACGTAGAACACTTTTAGCTTTTATATGACTTTTTTTGTTGCGCTAGCATTTTTTTTGACTGAGTTGTGAAGCTTCAAAGGCAGATGCCTATATAGTTTTCTCGCCGATAGTAAGGAGTCTGCAGAATGCCGGATTCTGCACAACTGCCTACGACATATATACGGTATGCGAGATATGCCGACCTATCACGAAAAGGATAAGAGTGAAATAAACGCAATTTAAATAAAATTCCTGCGAATGATGTGCGGCAAAACACGGATGGAAAAAAGTGAGCAATGAAATAATCTTCAAAGAGTGTGATGTAGAGGAGATAATAGTTGACATATGTGAATGAATTTCATTACGATGGTTTGGGTATGTTGAAAGAATGAAATATGATCAACTAACGAAACGTGTGTATCAAGGTAAACTAAATGGCAATGTGCATAATGACGGACTGCGGAAAGAATGGTTATAGAATTTGCGAATGAGACCTTATTTAGAAGAAACATAAGAAGCCACAGAAACACGAGAGCTTGCGTGAAAAAGTGCATGGACGTGAAGGAAGCTAGAGAAGTATAATAAGATAGAAAAGTATGGCGACAAATAATAAACAAAAAGAGTGTGAGAAGAGTGAATGACGTTTAAAACAAACAAAAACATGTATACTAATGTGCCGGCGTGAGGAACCTCACCTGATTACTTTATGAGGATTTTCTTTTGGGGTCATTGCGCAGTCGACAGATTGATCAGCAACCTGGCTCGGAGCAGTGCTCTGTCTATGCCTCTTTTTCTCACATTACTCCATTTCTCACCGATTAAGTCATGTCTAAAATGAAAGGGAAGGGGCATAATGGTATATATAACACAAAAAACTGGAGTTTCCATTAGAACCTATTTTTGGCTCTAAAGGAGCTGCAACAAAAATGAACCCCACTTGCTGAAAAGGCACACAAAACGATAAATAAGCTCTGAATGATTACTTATTTGGTGTTCTGAAGGATCCGAATTGTAATTAAGCCTATTTATAAAGAAACTATTTTTCGCTTTGTCCACTTCGACATTTTTAAAAATTAATAACATAATTTTTACCTTAAGGCACACATGCAGTCGAGTTCTAGTGGGCATAACTTAATGAAGATAATTGAATTACAAAATATTACTGCAATTAAACTAGATATAATGGCTTCATAAATATAATTTGTAGCTAAAGTTGTCAACATAAAGGCATATTCATATGCAAGAAATTTTTCGTCTAAATTCATCGCTCGATAATAGTAAATCGATCCCTAACTTACAGTGGTGTAGTCGATGACTGGCCACGCCACTTATTTGTCGTTCAGAAAATGTTTCTAGTTAGTATTGCAGGAGCCATTTGCAAAATATTGAGAATTTAATTTGTAAAGACAGAATGAATCCCAACTTTAGCACAACGAAACACCATAAAAATATATATATGGCAATAGGAATCGAAGGTGTATAAAGTGTAATATTTAAAATTTCTGAAACTCAATAAACTGTTACTGGATTTCCCGGATCGTAAATTTATCTCTGTTAGCAGAGTGGACGAGCGTAGTCTGAAGTTGCGCACAGAGCTCTCCCACCACTCCCCCCATGCCGCGGTTCTCTGCAGCGAGGAAGCCACAGCTAAGCTCGGTGCGCAACTTCACACTACGCTGGTCCACTCCCTGTCTATTAGAGTCTCAGTCTCGGGTACTTGCAATAAACGCAACAATGGTTTATAATCTATGGAACACTGATCGGCGTGCGATTAGTAAAAGACTTTTGTAACTAAGCAGGTAAAAATGTCAAACATTAAATAATAAATAATTTTGAAATTGGTGATCTCAGAATAAGATATTTGAAATCTATCCTTTTTTATTCCTGGCATATGTAATTTGTTTAAAGAAGTATGAAATTTGAACAGTTTTACTTAAGCAATAATATTATTGCTTGCCAAGTTTCGATCTTTTTTATCCAAATTATTTATTCATGTAATTGTAAATAATTGCAGATTCTAAATATATTATTTTTAAAGTGCGCACTGAAAAGTTAAAAAATGATTGAATTTCGTCACTTTGGCCTGTTTATGAACAAGGGTAGCTCGCTTGAGAGGATCAGCCAACGTGAGAATGGCGATAGTTTACCATAAAATAGGCTACCCAGGAAAAAAGAACCGATAGAAAGCGAGTCGGTTTGAATTGCCTATCTGTCATTTGCAGATTCAAAGAATAAAAATGCAATCGGTTGTCCACATTTTTAATCGGTCACCTGTGCGCGGTGCTTTAAATCTCCACATATGAAATGGAGTTCTTAAAAGGTCACACCCAATGTTAAAAATACGATGCGCACATAGCAATTTTCAATAAGCATGAATCTGCCAATTGTAGGTTAACTCAGGCTGTGTTCAACTGAGTGGACTATGCAGATTAAAATTTTTAAGAATTAATTGTTTCGAATGAGAAGTATAAGATAATAAGTTTGAATAGCACAATGCTGATTAATAAAAAATTACTGATATTCAAATTAAATAATATTGTAATATATTATAATTGATGCGACAATTTATTTATAAATTCAATGATTATTTAGTTGTAATTCTCTTTTTAAAGTAGTTTCATTAGATTATCATGTACAGGAATTATAAGATTTACACTGAATTGAGCGTCAGTGACATGGTGACATTCAACTTATTCAGTGCGCATGCGTGTTAGAAACTATCTCCGCAATTCGCTTATATCCATTTACATCACAAACATCCAATTTCGATAAGATAAAACGTGAGTTTTAGTTTTTGTAAATTTAAGATTCATATATGGTAAATGTGAAATAAATAAATAAATTTTTAACATTCTGACGTGGTGTGCTGCAAATAGGTAAACAAAATTTTTTTCAGCAAAATCAATTATAATACCTGAAAATAAATAGTCTATAAATAAAAATAGACTACATGTATGCCAGGATTTTCTTAAAGGTGGCCATTGAACCATTTTTTAATTAATAATTTTAACTATTTAAATTATATTTGTTTTATTCAAATTATTAATTATCTATCGGAATTATCGTTTCTCTATCGCTTAATGCTGATTCGTAATCGCTACTGAATGGGTCCGAGAAAAAAATTACGTGGCCGATTAAAAACGTTGATTTCAAATGCAAGTGAATGGATTTTTGTTTCCTTTGTAATAGGCTAATAAAAATAGGTGGAGTAGAAGATTTTCTATGTAAAACTTAATTTCATCATAATTGTTTCCTGAAAGTCCACACTGTATATTAAAAATTCAATTTTAGGAAAGAATGAAACCCACTTCAGGACAACAATAAAGTTATATTTATGTCAATGGGTAGATTATACTATTTGGAAATTCCAATCTGAGGTAAGTCTTTGTTATAGATTTAACAGTTTATAGTCTATACATCATCCCATCATTATTAAGGACATCTACGTCTCGGATTCTGAGTCTCAGGCACTTGCAATAATGTTCAATTTTACAATTAGTGATTTGCGAATAATATATTTAGAATGTAAAATTTTTAACTTTCAAAGACAATTGTATAAGCGTGGAATCGTAAAGACTCGTAGGTTTCAAATACATTATTTTTAAATCTTACATTGAAGAATTAAAAAGTTAAATTCTGTAATTTTTGCCTGCTTGAAAACGAAAGGTGCCTGTGAAAAGCCTCAGTTAGGTGGGGGATGATCATGGACTTGGTAAAAAACTCAATTAGCAAGCTCCTCAACATTTATCTTCATAACTTTGTCTTAAACCTCGAGTGAGGTCGGTCTTTTTTAATTCGTTTCTATTGTCAGAAGTCTGTGCGCTCTCTTTCTAAACTCTAAGTTGATTGCATACAAATGAGTATTAAGTTAAAATATGACAAAGTAGTTAAAAAATACTGCAATAAGAAATGCAACCCTTTAGAGGGGTCTGGAGATTTTAAACAACATACAATTAAGTAAAAATTAAAAATTTCGATTGATTTTAAGTACATGCATTAAAGAGAAGACTAATCAAAAATTAAAAGTCGTATAATACTGGAACTTTATATTCTCGACAATTGCTTCTGTTGCACACTCAAGGCCTGACATGGTTCTTCTTGACTTCGAGAAGCGAACCATGTTCGTTATTGCATTTTCGGCACCAGCTAACAAAAACATCATAGCCAAGGAGAATGAAAAGAAAGAGAGGTATATAAGGAAGTTGCGACGATTGTACCCTGAATATTCTATTAAAATAATCGTCCTTATAATCGGCGCTCTTGAAGGCGCGAAGCTTTTACTGGTTAATAGCCCAAATATGCCGAAATATGTTCTAAAATACTTTATCTACGAAGAAATGGTTTGGACAAAGGTTGACCAGGACCGAGGAAAGCATTTCATTGTACCATCAATTTTGACTTTGCAGTCAATTTTCAAAGTCAAATGGAGGTAAGACCCTTTTCTTAAACGAGAACCCCTATTTTTGACTGCGGATTTGAAAAGAGCGGGAAATTTCACGTCAAAAATGACCTGTGGAAAAATGCTTTTTGTAACGTTTGTTGTAAAGTTTGTTTACCCCGAAAAACTAAGACAATTCAGAAAAAGGGCACCTGTTCGTTTCACAGACAGTGGACCTTAATTTTTTACCTTTCCAAGGTTACAAAAACCATTTTTCCACAGGTCATTTCTGACGTGAAATTTCCCGCTCTTTTCTAATCCGCAGTCAAAAATAGGGGTTATCTTTTAAGAAAAGGGTCTTACCTCCATTTGACCTTGAAAATTGACATCAAGGTTGAAATTGATGGTACAGATTTTAGATTAAAACGGATCACCGCGCGTGCGCGCGCGCTTGTGTGTGTGTGTGTAAAGACACAACACAATGTGTGTATGCATACAATAGTGTGTATGATTTAGCTCAAAAGTTTCTATGAATGTATCGCCATTCCACTTTTTTTTGGATTACACTATTGCTAACTGACCAGTCCTAATTTGCAATCGTTTGTTTTATGAATGCGCCTCCATTTTCTTTTCAAGTGCGCTCTATATGAACCCTTTTGGCTCTCTACAGGTATATCTATCTATTGGAGCTCAAGTTCTAAATGATACCAAATTTTATTTGAGCCGCAACTTATGTGAACCCCCAGTTTTTTCTGTGAAGTATGGTAAAAAAAAAGAGTGGAGTTAAAAGCAGTAATTGCTAAAGTATAACGAGACACCTTACTACTCTACATAGTTAAAATTAACTCTCGCAGTAGATCAAATGTATCATGTGCCGTATGGTTATTTCATACAAAAAACTGAGGGTTCGCACAGAAAAAACTGGGGGTTCCCTAAAGTTGCGGCTCAAATAAAAGTTGGTATCATTTCGAACTTGAGTTCCAATAGATGTCTATAGTAGTCAAAAGCGTTCCTTTAGAGTTTAGAGTACGGCTGGTACGTTGGGGATCGATTTACAGCGATCGGCCGATGATTTGAGATGAAAAGTTTTTTGCATATGAATATGAAGTTATGTTTAAAACTTTGCTAGATAACCTGCGAATGATATTTATCAAGTGATTATTTATATTTTAATTTTGGTAATATTTTGTAATTTATTTATTCTCATAAAGGTATGTTCATCAGAATTCGATTACATGTGTGCTTCAAGGTAAAAATTATGTTATAATTTTTTTTAATTTCGAAGTGGGCAAAGCGGAAAATAGGTTCTTTATAAATAGGCTCAATTACAATTGGGATACAAAAAGGTTTCATTTTTATCGCAGCTCCTTTGGAACCAACAATGGATTCTAATGGAAATCCCAGTTTTTTCTGTGTACCGAACAACGCAAACCTATTTGAAATCAATAAATACTGTGAATAATCATACAGATAAATATTAAGAAACCTTTTTTATTATTTTTAAACCCAAATTAAATTGAACGAAAAAAAAAAATAATTTTCTAAAAAATGCAATATTAACGTAATATTGCAAGTGTATACTATATCATTTTAAATAGTACCGCGCTTTTTTAGTACATGCACAGTTCAAAACGTTGGATTTCCAACATAAACTCAAAAGCTGTCATATTTCATGTGCATTCTCTTGCTTAAAAGGATGACTACTATCGGCGAGAAAACTATACTATCGGTGAGAAAATTCGAGTCCTCTGGCTTGGACGCTGAATAAGTATATGAAGAAAAAATGGTAGGTTAATGAAAAAGATCTCATTTTAAAGGTGCAAATGTTGTGCGTTAATGAGCCGAAAAGTAATATTCCAAAAAATTATTTGTACCTTATAGATCTGAAAATCTGATGAAAAGTAAGGAAATTTGATAGCTTTTAAAAACAGTGAACTTCGAAGCATAGGTTTTTATAGAAAAAATAATAGGGAAAATCTGAAAAAATTCATGGTGGTACATTACAAATTTCTGAACAGATGGCCGTCGAAAAATTTACAAAATATAAATAATTGTTCTTTTTTTGTGAATAAATATGCGAGCGCACTATCTTCAGTTCTAATGAAGATAATGAAGTGGTTTAAATTGGAGGTAGTTAGTTGAACTATCTGTAATAATTTACAATTTGAAGGAAGTATGTGCTTCTTGTTGTCTTCGTACAAATTGCGATAATTGAAGTCAGTTTTTTATATAGGAAAGCAAGTGCGAGAGCCCAGCGTGGTGCCGTTTTTTCAGAGGATCGGCCTCGCTTTTCCTCAACACAGGGAAACGGTTTGAAGGCCAGAGTGAGGCTCTGAGGCACAAGTTGGGTAGGTCGGGTTGAGGAAAACCGAGGACGATCCCCTGAAAAAACGGCACCACGCTGGGCTCTCGCACTTGCTTTCCTATATAAAAAACTGACTGTGAATCTGAACTGTTGTGAACTAGTTGCAGTTGAGAAATTTAAAAAATAATACAAATTGTTGCTAAAAAGCACAAAAATGTGCAACTATATTATCTTCAGTTCTAATACAGATATGATAGCGATTCAAAATGCAAACTGTAATTGATAAGCTCTGTCTTCATTTTCATGCTCTAAACTTGACTGTTCTTAAATGTACCCGAAAATCCTCACTTTCTTTTACATTTTTTAGTCTGCTAGGCGCAAAATTTTTTTTGCATAAACATCTTCAAGCTCATTAACGTAGAACATTTCAGCTTTTATATGACTGTTATTTTGTTGCGCTAGCATTTTTTTGACTGAGTTGTTAAGCTTCAAAGGCAGATGCCTATAGTTTTCTCGTCGATAGTAATGTCTATATAATTTTATTTTATTTAATAAAATTTTCCCAGTGTAATATCATTTGATTCCCTTAATCCCTTACATTAAAGTTCGAGGTACGTTGTATTTTGTACGTGTCTCTAATTTTTATTTACATGTAAATAATAATAAATTTAATATAAGTGACTGCTGTCCTTGAATCTTGGATATACACAGAAAAATTACGGCTAAACCAGTGATACCTATCCTTGATCTAGCTATAAATATTGTGCATGCCTTAAGCATTAGTATTATGAGCGCCCGAGAATATGTTTTTTTATCAAGCTTCGCGCTCGATAATATATTTACCTCGCGCTACGTGCATGGTCTTTGTACTTCCTTCATATTTGACGTTTTAAAGTTAAGTGTCAAACCATCTCGACAACTGGATTTTTATTATTGTGAAATGTGAATTCTCTTTTGTGAAAGCTCGTTCGACTTTAACCAACCCATTCTCGTTATGCATCTCGTGCTTCGCCCTCGATTTTATCGAAAATTATAACTTTTCTGCATTATGTTCAACACTATGATAGTGAAACCCTTCTATTTCGCTGGTTTCGGGGTTGGTAGTGGTGGGGAACAAACCCAAGAGTCTGCCATTTCCAAGGTAAATGCTATTGTTTTTTCACGCCTAAGTGACCACCGCACTCTCACCGTAACAGCGTAACGCCTTTTACCTACCTTTTTCCTACCTGCAGCGCTTCTTCATTTCTCGAAATGGCTATCTTAGGGATCGCTATCTGAAGGTTTCACTGTATATCAAATGTATATTACATATATTTTTATACCTCGACCTGGGATTGCTTGTTCAGATATTGTAAAATAAGGTACAGATTTGATTTATCATGATTAATTTAATATGACGGTATAGTAAATGAATATCTTCACTGTTAGAAATGTTCGGAAAATTCCGACACATTTAAGACACTAAAGTAACTGAAATTTACGAAATTAGGTTGCTGAAAATAAAATTCCGTAACATTTATAGTAAATTTACTAAATTTTTATTTAACTTCAGAAGCGGTTTCTGAAAATTATGTATATTTTCCTAAAATTCCTAAATGGTAATAAAAATATAAGTTATCGTGACGTAGATAAATGCACAGGTGCATGCGCACTCCTCGCTTCTCGAGCGCGTGCGTCTAGCAGAAGAAGCATGAAGGTTCAGTATTGGTGGTAATCGGCGTGTTGGAAAAATTTTGTTTTCATTTTTTACGTAAGGGGGGCATTTTATTCTTGTACACAATTTTTCGGAACATCACACGCTGAACAAACATGGTGAGTAAAAACGAACCTGGCTAACAACTATTTTTTTTTTAAATCAGGGAGTTTTATTGGTTAGGGAAACCTCATGGTATAATATTCTTAATAGTGATTTGCTTGCCTTGTATTTATATTTAATTGTTTGCAGTGGCTTTCTCCACAATATTACCTTTTTAGTTATAAATTTTATTACTTGTTTGAAAATTCATCGATTTTGATGAAAAGACAGGTTGGCAATTTAATTTTTGTGTTAAAAATTCAACTAGTTTCATAGAAAATTAACTTGTTTTTTAAATTTCATATTTCAATGCTAAAAAATCAAAGTAAATATTTTTAAGTTGAAAATTCAACTCGTTTTCGAAAATTTCACTTCCTATTTAAAAAAGTCATCTATTTTACTAGAAATTGTAACGTTCTTCGATAAAAATGCAACGGTTTGGTTTAAAATTCAAAAATTTGGTATTAAAGTCTTTTTTCTTCTTTGTTAAAAATGCAACTATTTTATTAAAAATTCATATGTTTGGGTAGAAAATGCAAATATTGTCAGGCAATTTTTTTCTTATTTAAAACTCATATTTTTATGCCGAAAAGTGAAACAGAAATCTTTTTTGGATACAAATTCAACTATTTTTTTAATTATTTGTCTTTGATTTGAGAATCCATTTATTTTAATAGATATGACATCTTTCTTGGATAAAAATGCAACTGTTTTTATAAATATTAAACCAGTTTTTTTTTCATAAGTTGCCCTTTTTTATTAAAATTTCAACTGTTTGGTTGAAACATCGTATTTTTGGGTTAAAAATTAAAGTATAATTTTCGTGGAACATTTAATTCTTGTTGTAATCTTATATTTTGATGTTAAAATGTCAAAATAAAGTCTTTTTTGGATGAAAATACAATTTTTTTTTATTTTTATTTTTGATTTAAAAATTCATCAAATTTAGTAGAAATTGCATCTTTCTTGGATAAAAATGCTACTATTTGCTTGAAAGTAAATCTTTTCTCTATTTGAGGATACAACTTTTTTGTTGAAAATTTTGGTTGAACCACTTTTTTAAGAAATCATTTTTTTATGCAGTATTCGTATTTTAGTTGAGAATTTATTTCTTTGGTTGTAGGTTTAGCTATTTTGCTACAAATTAATTTTGTTTTTTGAAAATTCGTATTTTCTGGTTGCAAATTCAATTTTTTGCGAAAAAATTACGCACAAATATTATTTATAATAAATAAAATAACATTTTGTATCAATTTTGTGAGTAATGTTATATTGAGTAATATACTCAATATATTAAATGTCAACAAAATTCTTATCATAAAAGATGGGCTTTAATTATATATTTAATACAATGAGCATAGATACACAAGAAGTGGTTAGTCTTAACTTCAGTTATATTTTCGTTTTATTTATATTTTTAGGAAAAATATAGACTTCATCTTTTATATTAAAATAATAAACCAAAAAAATTTTCAACCTCTAGGAACTTTCAGTTACAGTAACTGAAAATTCCTAAACTGCAACATAATTTTTTGATACATGTGACTGGAGTTTCATGCAGTTATCGTTGCCCCCACACGTTGCGTCGTTCGACTTGAGGTCCACCATTTTATATCGGAAACATAATCGAAAAGAAAGTTTAATTGATTAGTAACCAAAATTACTAAAGAATTGGAAAATATCTTTACTATAATCGGCTGTGGTCAAATAAACTTATGATTTTTTACTATTCTATTAGTGAACTGCTTAAATTTGACTACTTCGTTAGTCAAACACTGAAGGACTAATTCAATTAGTAAAATTTTAACTATTTCAGGTTCAACATGAATACACTGAAAGACTTTTTGTTAGAATAAATGATAAAAATGAATGAGAATTTAGTAAAATATCGTTCCAAAATAGGGAAAACAGGGTTTGCATATCAAAAAATAATATAGTGGTTTTTAGTCGGCAAAACTAATATATTTTTTTGAAAAAAATGGAAAAATGGGAAAAAGGCAGAGCATGAGTGAGTTCGAACTATAAATCGGGACACCAGATTTAAAACAATCACAGAAAAATGTAAAAATTTGCTGCAGGTAAGACCTGTAACGGTTAATGATTAAATATATATTTCGGCGGAAGTTTCACTGAGGCTAGGAAAATAATTCTGAACTCGTCCAATGCGTCGCGCTGCAGTGAGCAAATTGTGGTAAAACATGTAGAATCGACAACAGAAAACACACAAAAAATCTGTTTTTACTGATATATATCCTCAGAAATAAATCACATTATTGTAGACGAATTAGAACTTATTTAATACCATTTAAGAAAAGCGCTAAGTGTAACTGACAGATGGGAATCTCCATTTCTCTCAAGTTTAATGAAGTTAAACGACGCTGGTTAGCTCTGGCGTCGTAATTGTCGCAATTGTGCAGTATATAATGTAAAAACTTGCAATGCACGATTTTGCGCTATTATAATGCGATAATTACGATATATAGCGCAGGAATTACGATATATATTGTAATTCATACGATATAGTTTTCTCAGTGCTCGTATATGATAATATTAAACTTTCGGTATACTGTAATAGGAATAAGTGTAATAAAACCTCGGTTTTCCCTATTTTGGAACGATATTATACTAAATTCTAATTCATTTTTTAAAATTATTCTAACAAAAAGTCTCTTAGTGCAGAATCAAGTTGCTGCGCAGCGCTACACTTTAAATTCCAAGGTGCCAAGTGTTGATCTAAAATCGATACAAGCATTTTCACACTAGAGAAACCCTTACATATATTTTTACACCAGAGCCAAATTATTGCAGTGTAATTGTGTATAAAGTAGCTGGATTCAAAGTACACGGAAAAAAGTACACTGTAAGATATACTCGGAAAAGTGTTGAAATATTACTCTGTGGCGCAGTGACGGAGTAATTCTTACACTTTGGGAGAAATTAGCGAACCTCACTGTAGAGGTTACACTTTTGCTCAGTAAACCTTGCTCCTTCTGGGAGGAAAAATTATAGTTTCGCATTAGAAATCTCTCGCATCAACAAGCAGAAGTCATAGTTGTGCCCTAGTATAGAATCGTCGGTAGACATTCCATTACAGCACCTCGAAACAGATGATATAATGTAATGTTAAATTTACAACAAAAAAAGTTTTATTTTTAATAACTGCATTCAATTTATTTGTGAAATCATGCAATTGCATGTGCAGTCACTTACAAACGTAATTAAACGCTTAAACGCAATGAAAAATCGCACCCTCGTATGATTCGAACCCTACCTAGTACCTACCTTAACAACCTGAAACCTAAGCCTATGTCGAACGCTCTAGCTAATTCCGCTAATGTATCGCTTGGATTCTGTTGACAAAATCTCAGTCAAGATTTTACGCTGGTAAGCCAGGGCTAATAGAGGAATATTTTTTTGTTCTATTTTTTCATTTTACACATTTCACATGAACAGTTTGATTTACAAATGCTCAATGAAAATATTTTAATTCAATTAATTTAAATTTTAATAACTAAATGTTTAATTTAAACATTCATTTAATTTGTGATTTTTTTCCAAAGTCTGAGGCTCAAAAATGTAATGGATTGATTACTCTCATATGTATTGTAAGTGTATATAAATATTTAAATTTAAATTTGATTTTCCAGCTCAAAAAGAAGAATCGAATGATTATAGTTCTACTATTCTTCTTCAGTAAAAACCAGAAATTAAAAACAGAAACAGCTACTACAAAAAATGTATTGAAACATTGGAGTTGAAAAAATGGTTTAAGATACAAGGTACTTAAACCTGATTAATATTCTAACTTTGAAGTTGAATTTGAACATTGAATCGAAGGCTAGCTGAAATTAAAAGAAATAAGTATTGAAAATGAAAAATTTTAAATGCTAAGAATTTGATAAAACTTTGCTAAAAGCTATAGTAATTATTTATACATTTTTATCAAATATAAGAATGCACATTATGTGATATAATAAATAGTATAATAGTATAATAAATTTCAAACATAGGTAACTGAAGTAAACGGTGTTTATTTACATATTTTTTAATTTTATTCTTGGA